>NC_056725.1:1579928994-1580016494 GCF_019279795.1 Protopterus annectens
CTTAGATGGGGCTCTCGAGGTGACTGACAAATCAAATTGTGAAGGCACTACGGGAGAGGAGGGATGATACAAAGGAATATCAGTGGAAATTAGCAAATAAAATAAAATAAATGCAGAAAGTCCAAAAGCAGATTCGCACTGGACCCAGTTTGAAAGACATTGGCAAACAACAAAAGCATTTAAAGACTTTTGCAAACCACCCTTTTTTATTTCATGTCCCCCAAAAATGTTTGTGCACTAGCTCAGAAATCCCAAAGACATGCTCAGGCCAACAAGCCAGAAGTCAACACTTACCAGAAATGTTTTGCCCTTAGATGGTCCCATCAGTATCACTGAAAAACTTAACTATATTTTATAACATTCCGTTTAACATGGAGTTGCTGATGCAGTCATGCCAGGGGTGGACATCAAAGAAGGTGAAAACAAAAGCTTGAAAGTCACACAGCTGGTTTATACAGCTCACAACCCATATTCTTCCTTTTAGATCGACATCAGAAATACTGCACACAATTCTGGGGACACCATCTCAACAATATCAAACAGGACACAAGGACATCAACTGCAATAAAGACAAAGCCCTCGCATTTTCCAACTGGCTACTCAAGACATAGGCTGTATCTTGACATCCTATCCATGAAATCAAATGGGAAACAAGACCCATCAAGAATATATATATTGTATATAATATATAGGCGTACACACACAGACACACAGACACACACACACACACACACACACACACACACACACACAATATACATAAATCTAACAAAAAGTCTGACCTGGTTAAGGAGGTGGGGGATATGGTAGAAGACCTGGTAGAGTGGGAATTAATGGTATGGAAGTGAGAATCTAGTGTAAGTAAAGGGTCAGTGGTTGTATTATGATAGCACGGACCACAGGATTAAGCTATCAATCAGCTTGGTAATGAAGGACAGTGAAAAGGCAGAGAAGTGGCATAAATATGTGAAATGTTGCACTGGTCAGACACATAGGGTTGTAGTTACCAAAGGAAGTCATGCAAGAGCCGGGAAACAGATGACAAACAGTAAACCTAGGGGTTCTGAAAGGGCATGGTGGATGTCCATAAAGCAAACAGCAGTGGCTCCAGTGTAGAACAAGCATATGAATACTGTACATGGACAAAATGCTAAACCATGAAACATGGAAGGGTGGAGAGAAAGGTGTTGCTCTGGCAATCTGGGAAGCAGATGGCATTGACCAGTAACATACATGGCAGCAATGTAAGGAAACAATTTCAGAGGCATACATGGACAAATGACTGAAGGCATCATCTGTCTGTATAGCATGCTAACAAGGGAAGGTTCTGAGACCGGCAGAAGTAGTTAGGTGATGTGCTGATGGCAAGGTGGGTTACATGACACACAGGCAGATAGAAGAAGAAGAAAGGAAGGAAGGAGGGCATGTGGAAGACTGGTGAGGGCAATTCTAACGATGCACCGAGGATGGGAGAGGAAGAGGAGCACAGAGGAAACAAGTAATGGTGTGGACAATTTAAGAGGATAGGAAAAGAAGGCAGCATGTAGGAAAAGGAGATGTCCACAGATAGTATGTTCATGACTGGGTAAAACACCAGAGGATGAAGGAAGGTTGAAAAGGGCACTACTGTATTGTACTATAGTATGGAGAGAGATAAAAAAGAAATGCGTGGCATTTATTAATAAACTCAATAAAGAGACAACAGCATTTCAAAAGAGGACAATATTAACCCAATAAACCAAGTCTGATGACAATCTAAGATGGGCTGTGCCTATAAATTCAATCTTGGGCATGGCTATGGCTAGGGCTAGTGCTGCACCGATAAATTCAATCTGGGGCACAGCTAAGGCTATTGCTGTGTCTATTAATTCAATCTGGGGCACAGCTAGGGCTAGGATTGCCCCTATTAACTAAATCTGGGGCACAGCCAGGGCTAGTGCTGCACCTATTAAATTCAATCTGGGGCACAGCTTGGGTTAGTGCCACTAAAGGAAAGCAGCTGCAACTTGGAGGCCCTGAAGCTGCATGGACAGACACTGGTAACGATCTGAGAACAGTGATTTTTTTTTTTTTTTTTTTTTTTTGTTTTTGTTTTTTTGAGATGCTTTGCAAATTGCAACAAACTGGTTCAGCACAGCTTCAAACTTACTACCAAAAAGCTTGACAGTACTTGTACCTTGTATTTATATTTACAATCTCCCAAACATATCCCAGCTGTATTTAAATGTGTGCGTGTTGGTACTTCATCCCATGTGCAGAGGTAGTTGGTTTCGGCCTTTGATGGTACAATGTCTCAAAAATCCATCCCTTTCGAATGACATCAGTATTACCAGACTGCCCTTTTGGCAAATGATGTGCAGAAAAAAAAACAATTGAAAAAAGTTCATATGTTGTCCATACTGAAAGCCTGGCACACATTCATCCCGATATAAGCTACAGGGCAACAAAAACAGTGAAAGATATTTTATTCTAATTTCATATAATCACATTAATTTATCTTACAAATGCCAGTGTTTTGAAACGTACAATATCTCTACAGCATGCAATGCATAAACTCCACCACTTCCCCCATCAGGAAAGATTTTGGTTATCAATCACATTTCTATACAAAATTAATTTACCAACATCACTTAGGAAAAATAAGGAACTTTAACCTCATTGCTTAGGTATAGAAAAAAAAGTTTGTTGTATCCATAGACTTTAATGCATGCACCACTGCACATGCGCTAAGGTGCCCTTTTAAGGTCTATGGGCATAGCTCATGTTACCCTATGGTAGGTAACAACTGGAGAAGCTAAATGTTTTAGTTCAATGGTTTCATAAAGAAGTTTACAAAGCTTTTTATTTAAAACAGCCCAAAAAGTCAAGGAAGAGCTAACTGGAAAATACTTTGCGGTACTTGACTCATTGAACACTGATATATAAAGAAACATCGGCAAACCACTTAAAGAGAAGCAGTGCATTTACATTCTATGACAGGACTCACTGATGACTTACACAGAAGGTTAAGTACTCATAAAGGCCCACTTTAAATGCATTACAGAACTGAATTAACTACCCCAAAAAATGTTCTCATAAAATTAGATATGCTGAGGTCAAAGTTAAGATCTTTGTTTAGAAATGTACCAAATACTGCCTGCCTGTAAGTATATCCAAACACTGTTTTCTTTTCAGTGGTTTTAGGGATTTTATTTTTACATTTCTATATGCTGTGCAATAATTCCCTACTAGGACATGTTACAGCACATTTGTTTACATGGAAAAATAAAAGTGCCACGTCTTAAAGTCAGACAGGTAATCTTGAAATCTATTTTATTTTGTTAATTGGATGTCATCTCTTTACTCTGACACAGACGAAGCAACAAAAAATGGCCCTAGGAAACTGACCTTACTGCTCTGAAACTTTCCTTCACAATCTGACCTATAATTTTGACCCATACATTCAGCTGAATGAGTTTCAATTTCCTAAGTTACCTAAAACAGAGTGCAGCACATTTTAATTGGCCTGGATCTTGTTGATACCAGACTTCTGAGACCTGTAAAAAACATGAAAACAAATTCAGAAAGGAGTGGACCATCTCTTATTAACCAAATCGTATAAGGTGGAATTATGGTTTTGTGAAGGATGCAAAACTGAAGCACATGAGCTGGTATGCATCAGCCTGAATTGAACATCTCTGACACCCTGTCACTACCACCATGAAATGACATATTACTTCTTCTCAGTTACAAATAATCAGTTATTCTACACTGTCTGCTGCTGTTGGTGGGGAGGGAATGCAGTCTCCTGCAATGACTGATGTTCTGATCTTGGAAGTTTGGTTTGGGATCTGGAATGTGGTCTTCTGTGAATTTTTTCCTTGTTCTTCCCCCCAATCACTTGTGGTAGTGTCATCTAACCTGCAATGCTTTTAATTCAGTGGTTACTCGGGTGATTAAGAAGTCAATATTTTTGTTTTTTAAAAGATTCATGTTAGAATTGGCTAACTGCCTTTATGATAAACACCAAAACGAAAAACAAACTGAGTAAAACCAAAAACAGTCCAAACGGTACTGGCAACCAACTCAGTTTAATACTTTAAAATTATTTTTGGGCTGATACAACACAGCCTTCATCAGAATACAAAAAGAAAACACCAACTCGTTTAAATAATGAGACACCACAAAAAGGCACAAACATTAAAAATACTAATTAAACAATTAAGATACCATGACCTCTTAAAGTCACCTATCACAGGTAAAATGAACTTATTTCTAAGTAATATGTGTAAATATATAGAAACTAATTATTTTACTATTAATGATTATAGATATAGATTACAAGGTAAGTTTAACTGTAACTCTAAAGAAATAGTATATTTGGCTATGTGCATGTGTTGTCCTGCCTTCTATGTTGGCAAGACGGAGCGGAGGCTCCGTGATAGAATATATGAGCATATTTATGCCATAAGCCACAAGAAGGCAGACAACATCCTAGCCAAACACATTGCTTTGTATAGTAACCATTATTTTATTATTGCTTGTATATGTAGGAGCTTTAGAGCCCATATGCTCTTAGATTATATGAACTGGAACTAAAATGGCAAATTAGGTTAAATGCATGTAATGTACCTGGTTTAAATGTTGCAATTTCTATCAGCAGTTTGTTGAAACTAAAGAGTTTAGACAGATAACATAGAAATAAGTTCATTTTACCTGTGATAGGTGACTTTAAGAGGTCATGGTATCTTAATTGTTTAATTAGTATTTTTAATGTTTGTGCCTTTTTGTGGTGTCTCATTATTTAAACGAGTTGGTGTTTTCTTTTTGTATTCTGATGAAGGCTGTGTTGTATCAGCCGAAAAATCATTTTAAAGTATTAAACTGAGTTAACTGCCTTTATGAACTAGGACTACGAATGCCTTTTTCCAAATTTCTGAGATGTTGTCACTCTGAAATGATTTCTTTTTTTTTCAAAACAGGTTTATTGTTTTAACATATAAGAGAAATATCATAACAATTTTATACAAGTAATTAAAAATAGGTATTATTATAATATTCAACAAAACAACTAAAGTATTTACAAAGACATCCACTACAATCAGATCAATTAATTAAACTAAAATACCATGCTATTGAAATTAAAATTTTTTTAACAAATTTTGTAAATTATCCCATACAATAAAATAAGATGTTTTTCTGTTTGTTCTAGTCCTAATTGTGTTTATTTCCATATGGCACACTATATTCATAACATTTTTAAATTCATTGAACGAAGGAGGTGTATCTGAAATCCAATTTCTAGTTATTATTTTCCTAGCCACTGCTAGAACAGATCATAACAAGGGAAGCTTAACCTTTTTAACACTTTGAGGTACAGGTGTGTTGAATAATATAAGAGATTTAGAAATAATGAAATTATCTGTAAAAGAGCCTGCAAAAATTCATTAATTGACTTCCAGTATTCTTTCAATTTTATACAGTCATAAAACATATGAGCCCAGTCAGCATTAATTTCTACATTACATCTCTTACATAGATTATCTTTATTGTTTATTTTATTCATCATCAAAGGTGTATAAAAAGATCTATGTAAAAATTTCCATGTATAAAGTCTCCAGACAATGGAAGACGTAGTTCTATAAGCAGATTCCAATATATATTGTTTATCTTGTTGATTTGGTGGGTCCCCATTAATAGAAGTGAAATAATTCCAGTATGAATCTACACTGTAAAAAGTTTCTTGTCTGATAACTTTATGTATGTATGAAAGTTTACCTTTATCAGAAACTTTATGTTGTAAATTTAATATCAAGTAATCAATCAATGTTGGAATAGATTCTTTAACAGTTATAGACATTAAATCTATTTTATTAATGAGATGTTGTCTAAAGGTCTGAACCTCTAACCAGCAATGAAATGATTTCTTGAAGAGCACTGGAAAACTACCTGAATTACAATGTCAAGAGTCTGTTTACAAATTCGCTGCAGATGTTACCTGGGCCCACTGGAATTGTGCTTCACACTCCTGACAGTGCAGTAACACTCATCTACAATTATTCGGCTTTCACTGCACTCATTATACATGTACATTTCTTTTACATCTTGTTTGAAGTGTGAGCTGAAACAAAAAGTATTTTGGTTATTTCTGTGAATGTTGAACCTTTTTTAGTTAAGACTCAATTTTTGCTTTTAATATACAATAATATATTTTATAATATACAATTGTTATTACCATTATAAAATTACTAGCAGTTTTCTTTGACTTTGCCAACCATGTCTTCCTCAATATACTCTATAATTCTTAAATGACCTTTTTATTTTTCTTCCATCTAGGTATCCCTTAGAATTTGCAGGTTACTGGACAGATATTTTTGAGGTTTCGATATTTTTTCTGCCGCATAACAGCATATTAGTCTAACATATTGATTTGCTTTTACTACTGCTATTGTACATTTTATTCACAGAGTGATGTGTTTAAAAATAGAATCCTCATTATTTACTTATATGTTAACTGGGTAGGTAGGCTGGCACACAGACCACTTTCAGCCACAACCTGGGCCACAGAAACAGTAACAACACACACAAAGAAAATACCGGAGCTGTCTGTGTCCTTATTTTTCTTTGTTCCAGCTTGTAACGATATTATGGCAAGACTCCACAGAAGAGGAGTTATGTACTGGCATGGTACACCAGTCTTGAACATCAGTGAGAAATGGCTTTAAATAAAATGGTACACCCCCTGTTAGAATTTTCACCAGCTCACTCATATTGTCACACACACACGCAAAAAAAAAAAAAAAAAAGAAAAACATTTAGTCTATTCATATTAATAAAACACATGTAAACCCTGGCTCTAGATGATGGCCACAGTTGGAAGTGACACCACGACCCCATGTGCAAAAATGGGAAAAAGGGCTAGAGAATGGATAGATTGACATATACTATTACAGCACATCAGCTTGTGGTTTATGATTAGATAGTGGATGTCAGCCACTAAAATACCAGACGTATGGGTTAGTATGCACATATCCACAAAAATCAATCTCATTTAGCGCTGGGAAAATATTATGATCTATGACACACAAGGAAATATGTCAGTTATCACTATGAATAACAAGAACTATTTCAAATATGCCTATGACTGGTAGGGAGAAGGACAAAAGATTTTCTTATTTTTATACCCCCTCAGCCTCAGTTGAGATGTCTAATAAGATAAGCACTGTGCCCATTTATGTGACATATGCTGTTCTCATTAATAAACGTTGCCTGAAAGGGCTCACACTGCAACGTCATGTAGGAGAAATACAGTTACTAAACACTTGACTTTCTCATCCAGTTTCCTGACATTTAACGCTAACACCTTCACTGTGTAGTACAACTTAGTCTTGTGAATTCTGGACTGGTTAACTGAGGTTTTTTTTTTTTTTCATTTCCACAAGCAGGAATAAAAATGTTGCAGATGCCCTCCCAGAATGTGAGGTAAGTCACCATATCTGAAACCTGCTATTAAATGTAAATCCAAACACACACAACCTATGAAGCCTGTTATTAAATGTAATCCTACCAACACACACAAATCTAGCTGTCATTTGTGGTAAGGACAATAATTTGATGCAGTTATAAATACTATTGGTTTAAAAAAATGGATGTCAGGACTACCATTTGTTGCCACATTTAAATAAAAGTGCAATAATTACTATCACTTCTCAATGTGCAGTTATATTCTTGTATTATTCACCCTCCCCATCCCATATCTTTACCCTTGGTCATGTGACTCATTCCTCAACCTGAGGCAACAGACTAGAGGAAACAAGGTGCTATCCTTGGGTGGTTCATGTGCATGTGTGTATATATACATATAAATACATGTTTTAATTATGTTGTAGTCACAAATTTCAAGTGCCACACCACACCCACGATGAAACAACGTTTATGAGACTTTGTGGATAATCTGCTGATGTGTGATTACCACACTTGTTGTAGGGTAGCTGAGAATTCCCTCAGTCATGAAAAGCAGCCATCAAAATATCCTCATTCCCACCCCACCATCAACAATGTCTTGGAGACTGGGTCAGATCTGTATATTTTAATTCTATCTGATACATCTTCAGTTTTAGGCCCTGGAAGGCACGTTAAAAGCAACTGTCTGTTTATTCAGTCCGTCGGTCATTTTAATTATGGAATTCCTTACCACTAAGGGTAACAGCAAGTCCTCTGCTTAAAAGCTTGCAAATAATGCAGAGAGAGACCTGAACTCTCAGCCGCAGTCTTACTTCTGTCAAGACATTCCCATGCCTCCCATGAACACACAGCACCAAAAAAAGTCAGATTTTTTGCTTACTGTTTGGGAGGTACACCAGTTAAGTAGTAATACTTTGCCTTTGAAAAACATCTTTCCATAAAAACATAGCCCGGCAGTACAAGCAAAGGCACAAACACAAGAAAAAAATAACGGAATTAATTACACTACTCCTGTAAAAAATGTCTGATACAGTTTCCATTAAAATGTTTGGTGTTGCTCTTCTCTATCAAAGCTGTCTGCATTTTTGCAAGAGTTTTAATTAAGCCTTAGTGTGAGTACTGAAACCACATTACGATGATAGAAAATGTGTAAAATTATAGTACAAAACACATTCACAAACTGATTGTTCAGATATAGACTCTTGCCTATGGGAAATACATTACGTTAGAATTCTTGAAACAATCTCTTTACTATTTCCTGCTATAAAAATGTCAACGTTTAATGATTTTGAGAAAACACTTGGCTGCATTTAGAAGTTGGAAGGTAACTGAACTTCTAAGGCATCATAAATGGAATTTTGCCATCCACTTTGTGACTGAAATGAACGTAACAGTTTTTCTGGGTTTCACCAAGCCCCTTGGTTAGCGGTGGCAAGTAAACTGACCACACATCAACTGCCATTCTGCTTCAGCATCACACTTCAAGACACAAACTGTACCATCCCCAGGCAGATAATACTTCACGAAGTCCAGTATTTAAAGGTTTCATTTTAAATTTGATCATCAGGATGTTTTGCTCGTCATTGCTTGCCACTATTAGCGCTGGTGTTTTGGAAGCTGAAAGATGAAGCAGTGTATTTCTGGCCCATGTGGTGGACATTCAGTGACATCATGAATGCATACAGCCCCTCTTGTATGTGCCATGGTAATCTGTAATTTGCCCTGCCTGAGACCCTTATAGAAGTCAGTAGTGAACCAGTCTCACGTCTACATTTCTCCCAAAACTAGAGTTTACCCACTAAACGCTCGTCCCCCACACACCCAATCCACAAGTCAGGAAGCATCATTCCCAAACCACGGATGGTGGGACACTTGCCGTCACTGTGCTTCAGTGTGCAAGTTAACTCTGCAATGACAATCCTCTACCTTGTTGCCTACTCATGGAAAAGATGCAGAAATGTTACTAAGTGCTATGGTTCATCACAAAGATAAGAATAAGCAGAAACATTTTTTTTTAATTAGTACCAGACTATCAAAGTCTTGCTTTACTGTGATGTGGCATATCTCCAACAAAACAAATAAATGTAAAGCATCGACCATCTTTTCAAGAAATCTAAAATTACAGACAAATCTAAAATTAGACAAGCTCAGTTAAATGCAAGCACTTCACAGCTGCACTACAGGGTTGTGACTAAGAATACTACACAAATCAATTTACCAGTCACTTTATACTACACAAACCAATTTATCAGTCACTTTTCAAGAAAACATATGAAGAATACAGACTTTTTTTTTTGGGGGGGGGTCCTGAACCAACATTAGGTTGTGAAAATCTTTAGCATGTTAATATTTTGATATGAACGTGTGCACCTCTTACTGAAGAGAAACAGGCAAAGCCAGTGTCTGATTTCAAAAAAAGCAAAGATGCCAGGTTAAAAATCTAGTCCAACTTACTGACAAAATTGCATTCAGATGTTATAAAGCTTAAATGGGAGTTCAAATAAGCTGTGCTCCAAAATAATCCTGTGCACAGGCAGAGATGGAATTTAGTGTCAAACATTCAATGGAAAGTAATGCTTGCTTTTCTGTGGTACCAAAGCATGTGAAAAGGGGGAGAAATTCAGAATGGCCCACCTCTTCACAGCAAAAGTAGCCAAAAGTTCCTCTGCAGAACAGGTAGGGCTAGTTGTACAATGCAAAGGGGTTGGAAGGTAAGCTAACACTGCATGGGCACCTGGCTATAGACAAGAAGGCAGGGAAACTTGAGCAAGAGATGCACTGTGGGCTGGTGAACCTATCAGCATTTTTTTTTTAAACTGAGGGAGAATGAGGATGACAGTAGCAGGGAATGCAGGATGGGAGGTAAATACCAAAGCTGACAAAATAAATGGCCTCCTCCATTTCTTTTTTTATTTAAAAAACAGGGTATGCTTGGCTCTAGATGACAGTCACTGTTGAAGTGACACCTGACACCAAATGCAAAAATAGGAAAAAGGGGTTGTGAATAGATAGATGGATGATGTATGAAAACCCCATTAAAGTCCCAAGTCTACATTAAAATTTCATGCATTTTTTATTTATTGACTGGGAAGTCCACTGGGTTAGAAACCCATTTTCAGTCGCGGCTCTGGGAGAAAAGCTCCAGAGTTAAACAGACAAACAAAGTATTGTACAATTATACAAGAACAAGTACAAAAAGCAAATACAAAGTTGAAGAGATGCATATAAAATTGTGAAAATGTACTTTCAATCACAGAGGAATAATAGACATTAGAAATTACAGTTGTGTACACTTACCATAAATGTAGATGTTAGAGTGTGTTCACTGTTGCAGTCATCACACTTGATTTATCTGCCTACAGAGGTAAGCCTTCAGTCGGGCCGAATACCAGAGTCTTGGGATTTCTGCATCGGATGCTGTCGCCTCTTCCATGACGTCAGGTTGATAGGGGTATAAAACATGCAGCAGACGCCATTACATCAGTTTTTCCTGTCCCAGATGTCAGAAACCCCCAAAATAGGAAGCAATCACATGGTGTGGAACACCTCCAGTAAAAAGTAAATACCATTGCCATAAGATATGGCCAAAAAAGAGGATAGGTAGAAAGTACAGAAAAGTCAGGGGGCTGGAGGGAGGGTAACCAGGACTGCAGCAGTGAATACACTGGAAGATCTACATTTATGGTAAGTGCACACAACTGTACTATGTTCTTCGTGTTTCACTGTTGCAGTCATCACACTTGGGTTGATTCCCAAAGCTGAGGAAGGGTGGAGACAGTCACGAAGTATTAGGGCTGGCTAGCAGGCCTTGTAAGACTGCTGTGGCAAATCCAGCTCTGGATTTAGAAAAGATAGGCAAGTGGTAATGCTTGGTGAAGGTGTGCACAAAACTCCAGGTTGCAGCTTCCAGGATATCCCTGGTAGGGACCCCCCCTGAGAAATGCTGTAGGGGTTGAGGTAGCCCTAGTGGAATGAGGTCTAATCCTCTGTGGGGTAGGTTTTCCATGGTGTTTGTAGCAGAAATGGATGCAGTGTGCTATCCCCATTTGGAAATGGTTTGCTTTGAAATAGCCTTGCCCTTTGCCCCTGTAGCAAAGCTGACTAGCAGCTGATCAGATTTTCTGAAAGGTTTAGTCCTGTCAAGGTAGAACCTGAGCTGTCTGTGCACATCCAAGGAGTGCAGGATCCTTTCCCTTTTATTCTAGGGATTAGGAAAAAAAGGTTGGTAAATGGATGGATTGGTTTAAAGCCACACTGGATACCACCTTGGGCATAAATGATGGGTTAGTCCCGAAGGAAACCCTGTCCACATGGAAGACAATGAAGGGTTTCACAGCCATAAGGGCCTGTAACTCAGACACTCTTCTTGCTGAAATGATGGCTAGAAAGTACAGTTTTGTACCTACCATAAATGTAGATGTCCGATAGATATGCAATTGCAGTCATAACATATGGGTTTTGTCCTGCCTCAGGCAGCCCCGGTCGGCCGGATTCCAAAGTCTGGGTTCGACGTCGGCTGATGTCGCATTTCTCTCCGACGTCAGAGCGGCTGGAGTACATAAGCATCAGCCGACGCCATTTTCTTCAGTGTTTCTTGCCCCAGATGCCAGGTGCCCTCCAAGGAAGGCTGTAATCAAATTGGAAGACAAAAACAGGATTCCAGACAAATAAGTAAGCAATAAACAGATACACCATAACAGATATCCCCAGCTAAGAGAAACAGGGATAGGAGTGGACCCAAGGCATAGAGGGGTATGGAGGGAGGGAAAAATCCAACTGCAGTTGCATATCTATCGGACATCTACATTTATGGTAGGTACAAAACTGTACTATGTCCTTCAAGAATGCAACTGCAGTCGTAACATATGGGTTGAATACCATAGCTTAGCTGGGGGAGGAGGAATGCTCTAGGAAAGAGATGGTGTGGCAATCAAACCCTGCAGGACTGCTGAAGCAAAGCCTGCTCTGGATCTGGAATATAAAGGGAGATTGTAGTGTTTGGAGAATGTATGCACAGAGCTCCATGTAGCAGCTTCTAGAATGTCTTTTGTTGGCACCCCTCTTAAGAATGCTGTAGAGGTGGCTGTAGCTCGGGTGGAGTGTGGTCTGACATTGGCTGGAACATTCTTCCCATGGAAGGAATAACAAAATCTGATGCAATGTCCAATCCATTTTGAAATAGTCTGTTTGGAAATTGCTTTTCCTTGTACTCCAGGGGCGTAAGCTACAAAAAGCTGATCAGACTTCCTACTGGTCTTGGTTCTGTCCAGGTAGTAGCGAAGTTGTCTGTGAATGTCCAAGGTATGCAACAGTCTTTCCCCATTGCTCTCAGGATTGGGGAAGAAAGTAGGCAGGTGAATAGCTTGATTTAAAGAAACCCTAGATACCACCTTTGGCATAAAAGTAGGGTTGGTTCTTAAGGAGACCCTGTCTCTGTGAAAGATTATGAACGGTGGTGTTGCCATTAGGGCCTGTAGTTCCGAAACCCTTCTTGCAGAGGTAATTGCCAACAGGAAAGCTGTCTTCCATGATAAAAATTGTAAGTCCACTGAAGCTGCTGGCTCAAAGGGAGGTAGAGTCAGTTTTTCTAGGACAAAGTTGTGGTCCCAAGCTGGCACTGGAGCCTTTCTTGGTGGCTTAATGTTCTTGATTCCCCTGAGGAATTGCCTTAAAGGATGTGAAAACACAGGCGGATCAGTGTTATATCTAGCTGAGATAGCTGAAGCATGTATCTTTATGGAAGAATATGAGAGTCCATTCTGTAGCATATCTGCCAAATATTCCAGGATGAGCGGGATATTCAATAATGATGCATCATGTCCCTTGCTGGTATTCCAAATGCTGAATCTCTTCCATTTTGCTAAGTAAACCTTTCTGGTGGATGGTCTTCGAGCTTCTGTTAATATCCGCTGAACTTCCTTGGAGAGAGATAGATTGAGGTTATTCATGGGATCTCCCAGGCTGTTAGCTGCAGTGTCTGAAGGTTTGGATGCACTGTTTTGAAGTTGTGTTGAGTCAAAAGTAGGGGCCATTGGGGAAGGGCCCACTTTTTGTTGTGACATATGCTCCGTAGTAGTGGATACCAGTGTTGTCTTGGCCAGTCTGGAGCTATTAGGATTCCCTTGGGCCTCTCTGCTTTGCTCTTTAGTAATACTGTGGTCATCAGTGGCAGAGGTGGGAATGCATAGATTTTTAGAAAGTTCCAGTTGAATGAAAGAGCATCTATTTTCCAAGCTTGTGGATGGCATGTCCTTGAACAGAATTTTTGTAGATGATGGTTGAGGTGGGAGGCAAATAGGTCTACTTCTGGCCTGCCCCATGTCGACGTGAGTTGTGTGAAGATTTTCGGATGTAACCTCCACTCGTGTGGATCTATGAAATTCCTTCTTAGGCTGTCCACCAGCACATTGTCTTTGCCTGGAACAAACTGGGATTGCAACTGTATGTTTAGGGCTCAGTGATTTTTCCCAAAGATTCATTGTCAGTCTGCAAAGGGGGTAGGAATGGGTGCCCCCTTGCTTGTTTATGTACCACATCACAGTGGTGTTGTCTGTCCGTATCAGTAGATG
Source organism: Protopterus annectens (assembly GCF_019279795.1). Taxonomy (NCBI): domain Eukaryota; kingdom Metazoa; phylum Chordata; order Ceratodontiformes; family Protopteridae; genus Protopterus; species Protopterus annectens. Next base: position 1,579,943,007 of record NC_056725.1, read on the forward strand.
GCCTTGCTGAAGTTGTTGTCGAAAGGCCTCGATGGCATGCATTACTGCCAGCATTTCCTTTTGGTTTATATGCAGATGTGTTTCCTTTGGAGACCATTATCCTTGTATACATCTGCCCTCCATGTGCGCCCCCCATCCAAGGTCTGAGGCATCTGTGGTCATGGTCTGTGTTATCTGAGGTTTTTGAATGACATACCTGTGTTTGCCTGGCTTACCGAGGCCCACCATAGGAATTCCTTTTGTAGGCATGGAATGAGCGGTACGGTTGTCTCTAGGTTGTTGCTGTGCTGAGACCATAGGCTTTTTAGGTACCATTGAAGCTTTCTCATGTGTAGTCTTGCTAATGGAACCAGGAGAATGCAGGATGCCATGTAACCCAGGGCCTGTAGGAATTGCAGTCATCTGGGTGAGTTTTGCCAAACCTTTGAAATAATGAGTTAACTTCTCTTGCTTGTCTTCTGTCAGGTAAGCCATTTGAGAGGCTGTGTCTAGATTGGCTCCTAAGAAGGTTATTTGCTGGGATGGCTGAAGTCTTGACTTTTGGAAGTTGACTGTGTATCCCAGAGCCTGTAGCAATTGTATGACATAGTTCAAGTTTTTTGTCAAAATCAATTTGTCGTCCGCTTGTATGAGGCAGTCGTCCAGGTATGGGTAAATTTGGATCCCCTGGAGCCTGCAATGAGCAATTACTGAAGCCAGGCATTTTGTAAACACTCTGGGCGCCGTAGATAAGCCAAATGGCAATGCTGAGAATTGATAATGCTCTGGCCCAGCAAGAAATCTGAGGTATCTTCTGCAGCTGTGTCTCATAGGGACATGCAGGTATGCCTCCTTGAGGTCCAGAGTAATCAGCCAAGACCCCTTGCCCAGCATGGGAAGGAGTTGCTGTAGAGTCAGCATTTTGAACTTTGGTACTATGAGAAAAGTGTTTAATGCAGACAAATCCAGTATTGGTCTCCACTGAGTTTCTTTTCTTGGAACAAAGAACAGTCTTGAGTAGAACCCCTGGCCTTGTTCTTGTTTTGGAACTCTTTCTATTGCTTTGATCTGAGCAAGCAGAGAAATTTGCTTGATAGCCTCTGCCCTCTGGTTTTGTGCTAGGTTTGGCATGCCTTGTTTTCTTGGTAAGGTATGAAAGTGGAACCTGTAACCTTGGTCTATAATGTCCAAAATCCATTTGTCCTTTGTCAATCTGTGCCAAATGTCTGAAAACAGAGATAATTTTCCGCCCAAGGGAGCTTCTATTTGTTCCTTGGTCAGCGGAAGTAGAGGAAAGTCATTGAGATTGTCCCTGTGGTGCAGGGGAGACCCCTGTGTCACTTCTTGGGTTTGCTGGTTGCCATTGTCGTCCCCTGTAAGAACCTCTGTATTGTCCTCTTCCTCGGCCACGCCTGTTTTTACCCCTTTGAAATCTTTCAGGATTAGGAAAGGACCAGTTTTTAGAAGGCCAATTTCTGGTGAATCTGGGTGGCTGAACTTGGAGGAAATCTTTGACCGTCTGAACTGATTTTGCTTTTTCTTCGATGGACTTTAACACATCTTTAGCAGTAGTACCAAAAAGCTTGTTCTTTTCCAAAGGTGCATCAAGAAGTTTTGCCTTAACATGATCTGGTAGGGGTTGGTCTTTTAACCATGCATGTCTACGAATGACCGCCCCTGTCATAGCTGCCCCTACATGAAGCTTCCAATGCATCATATCCACACTGCAGAAAGTGATTGCTGACTTGCTGAGAATTATGTACAGCTTCCTGCAAAGACTTCCTGTCTAAAGGTTCAGGAGAGGCCAATGTTTTCTGTAAATCATCTAACAGGTAATCCTGATATTGAAACATATGAAAGAGGCAATTCAGAGCTCTCATAAATAAAGTAGTGGAGGTGTAGACCTTTTTCCCCCATCTCTCTAATGACCTAGCTTCCCTGTTGGAAGGCAAGGGATTTTTGGAGGTGGATGCTGAAACCCATTTAGGTCCCTGAGAAATAGTTTCTAAATCAACAGCATGGGCCCTAAAGAAATGAGAATGTGTTTCTGGGACCCTATAATATCTGTCTGGCTTGGCTGGGGCAGGAGGAAAAGTATCCGGGGTAACACTGGAGTCAGAGTATAGGTCATCCAAAACATCAAGCACTGGAGGTATAGCCAGGGGCCTGTGTTGGGGCTTTTTAAGGAAGGTTCGAAGGCGCTTTCTGGAATCAGAATATTCCTGGCCTTGCCACTTAAAATGTTCCCTCATGGTATGCAGAACTTCCCCAAAAGAAATATCCTCAGGAGGGGAGGCCGAGGGGATGGAATCCTCTGCATCCGAGTCCTCATAGGTCTGGAAGGGCTCTTCCTGGCCATCGGAGTGAACAGAGTCCTCAGAATCCTCATCTGAAGGGATAAGGTCAGAGGGTTTAGCCCAGGGCCTCTTATCAGGAGGAGGCTGGGATCCTCTCTCAGGATGGGCCTGTGAACCTCTAATCATGGAAATTAAGTCTGCGGCCATAGTCATGATTTGTGTTTCAGGAGTAGGCTGAGGTAAGGCCTTAACAGTAAGATGCTTGGTCTTGCTGGCTGCCTTAGCACGTGTGTAGGCCTTAATAGACATGGCCATAGGAGGCCTAGCAGCTCCACGTGCAGGAGTGACCTTATCTACAGCAATGGTCTCGGGCATTTCCTCGGTTTCAGTTTCCGGAGAAAAATCTATAACTGGCGTTGGTGTGGCCTCCGGTATCGGAGGTGTTGGTAAAGCGGTGTCTTCGGTTCGGAGCGGTGAAATAACCATCTCAGGGGGAACTGGAGCACTCGTGGTAGGTTTTGGCATGGAGTCGGTGGAAGACGCGAGCCGAGGATGTCGGTCCCGGTCTTTTTGTTTCTTAGGAGTCTGCGATGTCAGAAGTTCCGGCGGCATTGTATAAGCAAATTTATTGCCGAAAAAGTCTTCAGCGAACTCCGCCCGGCACCTAAGAGTGCGCTTATTGAAGCGAGCACAGGCGACACAGGCCGAGACGTCGTGGTCTGGGCCAAGGCAAGGAAGACAGTAAGAGTGGAAAATCCTTATGAGGTATTTGTTTACCACAAGACAGACAATTGTTAACTTTTTCAGTAATTTCTGACATCGGCTGAGGCAAGAAAGGTCCCCAACGGGGTACTTAGCTTTTTTGATGACTTCGGATTCGAAGAATACAGGAGCTGACCGACCGGCACTTGCGAACTGCTTCTGCTTCGGGCACCGCGTGGCAAGAAAGACCGAAGAAAATGGCGTTGGCTGATGCTTATGTACTCCAGCCGCTCTGACGTCGGAGAGAAATGCGACATCAGCCGACGTCAGACCCAGACATTGGAATCCGGCCAACCGAGGGCTGCCTGAGGCAGGACAACCCATATGTTATGACTGCAGTTGCATTCTTGAAGGACATCTAAGGTTGTTTTCCAAGAGAGGAATTTTAACTCTGCTCTAGCAGCAGGCTCAAAAGGGGGAAGCGTGAGCTTCTCTAGTACAAAGTTAAGGTCCCAGGCAGGAGTGGGAGCTCTCCTTGGAGTCTTAAATTGTTAGTTCCTCTCAGGAACTGTTTGATCAGAGTGTGAGAGAAAAGGGGTGGCTCAGTATTGTAATTAGCTGAGATGGCAGAGGCATGAATCTTAACTGATGAGAAGGATAGGCCTTTGTTGGGCAGTTCTGATAGATAATCCAGGATTTGAGGTAAGGTAGGCACTGTTGTGTCCTTTCCTTGAGACTGGATCCAAGAACAGTATCTTTTCAATTTTTCTGAACAGGATTTACTAGTACTAGGCCTCCTGGCCTCAAGGATGTCATCCAGCACCTGTTTGCTGAGGGTTGCTGGTGATCTATTCAGGGAAAAAGTGGCCCTTCTGCTGGGACAGCAGAGAGGGGGGGGGGTCTGATGTAGGTGCCAGGGTGGCACTGCTGTCAGACTGCGTAGGAGTGGGTACCAGTGCTGGCGTGGCCAGTTTGGTGCAATAAGGATTGTCCTTGGCCTGTCCTGTTTGATCTTGAGTAGCGGAAAGGAGGGGGAGAGGGTGAAAGGCATAGATTGAGAGATTTTCCCACGTAAAGGATAGGGCAGCCACTTTCCATGCTTGGCTGTGGGGAGTTCTGGTGCACAATTTGCTCAGTTGATGGTTTTGGGGGGAAGCAAAGAGGTCCACCTCTGGTGTCCCCCACCTGTGGGTTAGAAGTTTGAATGAGTTGGGTTCCAGTTTCCACTCATGTGGGTCCATTAGATTTCTGCTTAAGTCGTCTGCCAGTGAATTTTGTTTGCCTGGCAGGAATTGAGCTTGCAGGTGCACTTGATTGCTCAAGGCTGTGTTCCACAGAGCCATGGCTAACCTGCAGAGTGGGTAGGAATTATGTACCCCATGACTGTGGTGTTGTCTGTCTTTACCAAGAGTTGTCCTGGCAGGATAAGGTATTTGAAAGCTATCAGTGCATTCTGTACAGCTAACATTTCTTTTTGATTGATATGCAGGTGAATTTATCATGGGCTCCATTTGCCTTGAATGCATTTGCCTGCCATGTGAGCCCCCCTCATGCATAGTCTGATGCGTTTCTTGTCAGGGTTTGGACGGGGGGGGGGGGTTGAGTGAAAGGGAGTCCCTTGTTGCGGTTGCAAGCCTCTGCCCACCAAAGGAACTCTGACATTAGGCAAGGACTGATAGGAATCACTGTTTCCAGGTCCTGAGAATGTTGACACTAGAGACTTGAGTACCGTTGAAGTTTCCTCATATGCAGTCTTGCACATGAAATTAGGAGAATGCATGAGGTCATGAACCCTAGGGCTTACAGTATTTTTCTTGCAGATAGCTGGGTTTGGGTGGGCAGTAGTTTGAAGTAATTTGTCAAATAAACCTGCTTTTCTGGAGTGAGGAATGCCATCTGGGAAGTTGTGTTCAAGCTTGCTCCCAGAAATACAATCTTTTGGTTGGGTACCGGATGTGATTTCTTTTCACTGATGGTATACCCCAGAGAAGTTAGGAGTCTCTTTACAAACATCAGGTGCTGAAGAAGGAATTCCTGACTGCTTAAATCGGGCAATCGTCCAAATATGGGTAAATTTGAATATTTCTCTGCCTGCAGTATGCAATGGCTGGAGCTACGCACTTTTTGAATACCGTGAGCGCAGTAAGGTAAGCCAAAGGGAACTGCAGAGAACTGATAGTGCATAGAGCCTGCCCTGAAACATAGACATTTCCTGCAAGATTCCCTTATGGGGATGTGCAGATAAGCTTCTTTTAAGTCTAAGGTGACCATCCAGGAGTCCTTGGCTAGCACAGGAAGCAGCTGTTGGAGTGTAAGCATTCTGAATTTTGGTACCACCGGGAAGGTGTTGAGAACTGACAGATCCAGAATAGGGCGAAAGAGTTCTCTTTTCTGGGCACCAGGAACAGTCTGGAGTAGAAACCCTGTCCCCTTTGCTCTGTTGGAACAGGCTGAATAGCCCTGATAATGAGAAGAGAAAGTACTTGCTTTTGGGCCTCTTCCCACTGGTTTGGAGGAAGTCTGGCAATCCGCTTGGGGTTGGCAGTGAGTGGAAGTAGAATCTTTATCCCTGGGATACAAATGTTTAAGACCCACTGATCCTGGGTAATATACTCCCAGTTTTTTGCATGCAGGGCGGGTTTTCCTCCTAGAGGTGCAAGTACTTGGGCATGGCTGGGAAGGATGAAGGACAAGTCATTCTGAACTTTTTCCATAAGGGGGTGGCTTACTACTCCCTGTTTTTGAGGAGGGAGCACTCCATTGTTAAGATCTGTGCATACTCAGACTGTAGTCTTTGTGGTCTGTTGCTCCTGGGTTTGGACTGAGATGGTCTGGGACGGACTGGAAAGGACCAGCTTTTTGAAGGCCAATGCCTACTGAATCTAGGTGGCTGTACCTGTAAGAAATCTTTAACAGTTGGCATAGATTTAGCTTTTTCCTCCATCTTTTTAAGAACTTCTGCTTTTGTGCCAAACATTCTTGGTTTAATGGAGCATCTAGTAATTTTGCTTTGACATGGTCTGGCAAGATTTGTTTCTTCAGCCAAGCATGCCTTCTCAGAACAGACCCAGTAACAGCAGCCCTGCAAGATGCTTCTAAGGCATCAAAATCACACTGCAAAGTATGTTTACCAACTTGGTTTACAGAATGCATTAGCTCTTGTAAATCTTTATTTTCTGCACAATCAGGAATAAACAACATTTTTTGTTTAATTAGTTCCATAATATGATGCTGGTACTTCATCATGTGAAACTGGCAATTTAAAGCCCTGATGGCAAGAGTTGCAAAGGTATATACCTTCTCACCCATCTGTCTAAAGCCCTAGAATCCCTGTCTGAAGGGGTAGGGTTTTTGGCTGCAGTAGCCTTAATACCATTGGGTCCCTGGGAAATGGTCTCTGGATCTGCAGTGGGATTTTTAAAGAGAAATTTGTGAGCTGGTGGTAAAGTATCAGGGGTAAGACTGGATTCCATTAAGACATCTACAATATCCAGGACAGGGGGTATAGCTAGAGGCCTATGCTGAGGCAAGTCTAAAAATTCCCCCGAGTCTCTTTTTGGATTGTGGGTAGTCCTGGCATTCTCAAGGTTTCATAGAAAGAAAAGTCCTCTGGGGGGAAGGCAGAGGGAATGGAATCCTCTGAATCTGAATCCTCATAGGTAGGAAAGGGTATGTCCTCGTAATCAGAGGGGTCACAGTCATCAGACTCAAGGTCTGTAGAATCAGAAGGAAAATCAATTCTTTGTCTTTTAGAGGGGGAAGGCTGGCTTCCCCAAATTAAAGTAATAAGGTCTTCAGCCATTCTAAGCATTTGTTTCTGTGGCATGGGAGCTTAAGAATGTGCTTTGGTCGTCTGTTTCCTAAGCGTAGTGCAAACTCTGGGCCTTAGAACTTTGGTATTTTAGTCAGAAATGAAGTGGTCTGTTTAATACGAACATCGGAAGGTCTGAATACACCCTCAGAAGCCGGTGCCTGCACAGCAGCTCCGGACACATCCAAGGTGGAGACATCCGCAGGTTCCATAGTCGAAGAAGCATCTCACTGCATGCATCTCAGTAGAGGCCTGGGAATCTGTAGAAATGGGTAACAGGGGCTGTGAAAGCACCTCACTGAGTACCAGTGGGCTGGTGACTAGCTTAACGGAAGAGTCGTTCGCAGTTTTGGACCTATGTGGTCCGTCTCTGTCTTTATCCTTACGTTTTTTCGGAAGCTCGGTAGTTGGATGGCTTATCAAAGTCATTTCGGAATACGAAGAACGAGAGCAAAAGAATTTAGTGACAAAGACAGCCCGATGATGAATAGTTCGGGCGTTGAACAAGGCACAAAACTGACAGAGGGACGTCGTGGTCTGGGCCTAAACAGGTTATGCAGTAAGAATGAAAATTTCTGTGAGGTATTTGCTTTCCACAGGCAAGACAATTGTTAACTTTTTCTGACATCGGTTAGAGCAAGAAAAAAGGATCCCGAAATGGGTACTTAGCTTTAGAAGACTTTAGGTTTGAAACTCAAAAAATGAAAATTTCAGGTAGGGGCGGACCAGCAATTGCGAACTGCTTCTGCTTCGGGCTCCCGCACAGCAAGAAAATCTGATGTAATGGCATCGGCTGCATGTTTTATACCCCTGATGACCTGACGTCATGGAAGAGGCGACAGCATCAGACTCAGAAATCCCAAGACTCTGGTATTCGGGCCGACTGAGGGCTACCTGTAGGCAAATAACTCAAGTGTGATGACTGCAACAGTGAGACACGAAGAACATCAATAAACATGCTTCAGTCCACAGGTAGGAGGAATACAGATTCAGGGGAGGAAGAAAAGATATAAGAGAGGGCTGAAGGCAGGATTTTAGTAAAAATTATGTTTAAGAAGTTAAGGGGGTTTACATTGTATTTCACAGGTACAGCTAGGATTTTTAAAAAATTGCCTTTTTAGTGCAGTTTTAAAGGCCATAAGGGAGTCAAGTTGAGTGACAGATGAGGGGAGGCTATTCCATAGTTTAGCAAGGTTGTACAAGTATGGGCATTATCCTGTTCTCTTATTGGGTGTAGCTACATATAGATGAGTTCTTTCTGAGGAGAGGAGAGTTCCTGTTGCGGTTTAAGTGTGTAAGATCGACTGGAGAGCTGGACAGCTATTAGGCTGGAAACTTAGCTTATGTGCAAGTGTTAACTGAGTAAAGTAAAGATGGTGCTGAAATTCTAGCCAGGACAGGTTTGAGATAGCTTTGCAGTGGTGTAAGCAGCTGGGCAAGTTAGAGGCGAATTTTGCTATTTTGTACAGCATGATTGCAGCTTACTACTGAGGGATGTATGAAGGTTGGTGAAGATGGGGCTTCCACATAAGAGGGATGGGTGTTAGCTAGTTTTATCTTAGTTTATCTAGGTAGAGTTTATGTCTGTATAGTTTGCCCAGTTTGAAGTGAGTTTTCTTTACTGTATTCAACTAACTGACTGCTGTCTATCATTTAGGTAAGAGGAAAACCAGGTTATTACACTTAGAGTGCACCCAAGTTTTTCTAAGTGTTGTTAAGGGTGTTGCTTATGGTGTGATACTGTGTTGAATGCTTTTGATAGGTCCAGCAGGAGTAGTGAAATTGACAGGCCAGCATCAACAGCTTTATTAACAGCATCAGTGAAGGAGGGTAAAGTTGTGGTATTTATTATTCTTTATTATTTAGAAACAAATCCTGCAGTAAGTCACAACAGACAAGCACGTTAAGGTACAGTATTCTAACACAATAGCTCTCACTTGTGACAAAATACAATTTGTCTTTGGTAAACAGGTAAATTAGATTAGAAGGACTGCATCCCACAGCAACACAAAAGACTGCAGTACAATCTGTTGGCAACTAACAGAGCCACATCATTGACAATCCTGAAGAAACATGTTAACATCTCATTGTACATGTCTTTATTGTCATGCAATATAACAATGTTATAGTCCTGGATGTAAAAATACTCAAACTGATGGACATTTCTGTTACAGTACAGCTGTATGAATACAGTTGCCTGTACAGTGGAAATAAATTAAACACTAGGTCACAGAAGTGCTTAATGAAAAAAAAAAATAGATCTGAATTCCTCTCATAATTACATAGACATATTTGCCATAAATTTAATAAGAAATGCAAATTAGACTACAGGTCAGAAAAGGAATGCATTCCACCTACCATTGGCTTGCAATACAAAAACTAGTCTGATGGGTTCAGCCAAAGCACAAGTACTATCATGCACAAGTACACCAGTACATCTGCTGTACATGCAACTTAAAGGAGACCCCGAGACTCAGTAACACACTAAAGCAGCCCTTCACCCACCACACAAAATGGTATGTTTCTCCCTCATGATCAAAATGTCTGGCACGGTGAAAGGATCCTCCTTTTATTCTTCGCTTTGACACTTGGTTCATAAACCAGCACTGAACATAACTGATTGACCTTAATCGTTCTTTTTATGCACTCTATATAAAACCACCTTCTTACCTTACATTACCGCTCTGTTGGACTTCCAGGTCTTTTAACAACAATCTATGCCTTCTACTCAAGTGAATCGCTGAAAAGTATAGCCTCCCCCCACCATATATGTAAAACTTCACTACCCAAATTACTGCCTTAAGTATACCTGAGGGAACAAGTGATAAACCAGTGATATGTTAATAAACACCAAGTGATGGCAGCATGATTTACTGCATTCAAATCATAAGACTGATCTTATAGTACAGACATGTCAAAGGCAGTCAAATGCAACACAGGGATAAAAGAAGCATTTAAGCCTTTTTTTTTTTGTCTCTTTTCACGTTTTCCCCTGTGGCACACAAATGATCAGACATGCTACCTCAAATGATAGACAAAAAAATTCAGTCAAATTGCCTGGAATCATTTTATATTTAATACCCTACAGATATATAGAATGCTTTAGGGGAAATGCATCTTTTTGTATTTCCCTGGAGGTTATTTTTCCTTTTATTTTGCTACTGCAAAACCTTCAACAGTGTGGCAGAAATAATAAAAGAGCAGCAAAACCATGCATGAGCTAACTTTTCCCCCAGAAACCTCTCTCCTATTATTTTCTGGGTAATAACCAAGTCATTATGAGATTCTTGGCTGCCGCTTATTAAAAGCGAACACAGCAGCCACAACATGTTTTCTTAGGCAGCAGCAAGCATGAGCGGAAAACTGAAATAAAACTATTATTACACATTACCTTGTTTGGTATGTTAAAAGAAATTACTACTGCAGTGCAGGGAGTGTCAAGATTATGCTAATAAATGGTTAATTATTATCCTGGTTATGCGCTACCATAGCAAGAGACCCAACTGTAACAGCATGTTCAAAGGTGTGCAACAAACGTTATGTTACACACCCCCTTAAGCATCGTTATGTTCCCGTATCAGGGAATGGACATTCCTTTGCTTTTGGCTGTCCCTGAATATCTTTCCTCATGCATCCAAAGAAGTTTACAGACAGTCTTACTCCTTTAAATAAGGGAAGTATTTAAAAACTGTCATCTATACAACAGCACTCACTAAGTGCTTCACTGGCTTTTAAAGTTGGTAAAACATTTAATCTTTTTTTTTTTTTGTACAGATAATACATGGAGTAGATAAAGACTATGAACTATAAAGAGTCATGATTGGGTTTCACGGACTTATAACCAGTTATGTGTTTCCAGCATGGATGTTAAGATTAATTTCTTGAAAAATTTCTTGGTATTCATGTCTCAGACACATAATGGTGTAATTACGATCGGAGACCCGATCATAACCCTCTAGGTTATCCTATTTTTTTTTTCATTATCAAGGGCGTATTAGTAGTGCACAGTTTACACTGAAAGGTACGTTAAGAAAGACTTTAAAATCACAGTTAGCCTGTCAGGAGTGTGATACAATACTGATCTAGAACAGTATGGCACGTCCCAACAGCTTAGTTGGTAATATAATAAGCAAAGCAAATTACTCTTTCAGGACACACTTGTGTGAGCAAGATGTTACTTTTCAATTGCTCCTTGTGAATTTAATGGCCTTACAGTGGGGTGTCTTTAAAATAATCATGGCTGCTTTCAGGTGAGCACAGTGAAACTGAATGTTGGAATGTTTGACAAGCAGCAAAAGGCAATCACAGAAACCAGAGCCATAAACTCAAAACAGTACAATTCCATGTTTTCTTAAAGAAAGGAGTGCTATTATGCCATTTGACAATGAACAGAAAGTACCAAGGCCCATTAAACCTTGAAGCAGCAGGTAGCTTTCTGTATGACACAGAGCAGAAAGTACAGTTTTGTACCTACCATAAATGTAGATGTCCGAACTGGATAGCATCTGCAGTCATAACAAATGGGTTGTCCTGTCGTCAGGCAGCCCTTCGGTCGGCCGGATTCCAAAGTTTGGGTCCGGCTTCGGCTGATGTCGCACTTCACCCGACGTCATCTCTGCTGGTCTTCGGGTATAAAGGCATCAGCCGACGCTATTTTCCTCCGTGTTTCTTGCCCCAGATGCCAGTTGTCCTCCTGGATGGCTAAATTTTGGATAAATGCCAATGTTTCCAAAAAAGTAGAAGGCAAACACAAAAAAAAATAAGCATGTATGTACATATATACAAACAAATACACCATAAGAGACTCCCCCCCCAGCTAGCTATTAGGAGGGTAAATACCCTAGGAGTACCACAGAGGGAAGGAGGGTGGGTAATCCTGACTGCAGATGCTATCCAGTTCGGACATCTACATTTATGGTAGGTACAAAACTGTACTATGTCCTTCATGGATGCATCTGCAGTCATAACAAATGGGTAGAATACCATAGCCAAACTAGGGGTGGGGGAAGAAAAATTATGGTGTAGTTAGGATCCCTTGCAGTACAGCAGTGGCAAACCCTGCTCGGGATCTAGAGTATAGAGGTAAATTATAATGCTTGGCAAATGTATGCACGGAGGTCCAAGTAGCCACCTCAATAATGTCCTTGGTTGCCACTCCTCGTAAGAAAGCTGTGGTAGTCGCTGTAGCCCTTGTAGAATGAGGTCTTATGTTCTGTGGAATTGGTTTTCCATGGTAGGAGTAACAGAATCTTATGCAATTTCCTATCCATTTGGAGATTGTCTGTTTGGAAATTGCTTTTCCTTCCCTTCCTGTTGCATAGGCTACTAAAAGCTGGTCAGTTTTTCTGTTACTTTTGGTTCTGTCCAGGTAGTAGCGTAACTGCCTATGTACATCCAAGGTATGCAGCAGTCTTTCCCCCCTGTTCTGTGGATTGGGAAAGAAGGTAGGTAGGTGGATTGCCTGGTTTAAAGACACTCTGGATACCACCTTAGGCAAAAATGTAGGATTAGTTCTCATGGACACCCTATCTTGATGGAAGATTAGGAAGGCTTGCACTGCCATTAAGGCCTGTAGTTCCGAAACCCTCCTTGCTGAAGTAATTGCCAGTAGGAAAGCAGTTTTCCATGATAGGGGGTGCAGATCTGCTGTTGCTGCTGGTTGACACGGAGGGAGTGTCAACTTTTCTAGCACAAAGTTCAAGTCCCATGCTGGTAATGGTGGTTTCCTAGGAGGTTTTACATTCTTGATCCCTCTGAGGAACTGCCTAAGTAGAGGATGCGAAAAGACAGGTGGAGTGAAGCTGTATTCTGCTGAAATAGCTGATGCATGTATCTTGATGGAGGAATAGGACAGGCCTGTATGTAGAAGCTCTGCCAAGTACTCCAGGATGTTAGCAATATCTATGTTCGACACATCTTTTCCTCTTTCAGTACTCCAAATGACAAACCTTTTCCATTTTCCTGCATAGTTCCTTCTTGTTGAAGGTCTGCGGGCTTCAAGGATAATGTCTTTAACCCTTTGGGATAGGTCTGGGTTAGTTGCTGCTATGTGATGTTCCAGGCAGTCAGTTGTAAGGTTTTAGGTTTGGATGCATGATGTTGTAGTTGTTCTGAGTTAACATCAAAGGCATCAGGGTATTGACCACATTCTTCCCGAGACATGCTCCTCAGCAATGGGTACCAGTGTTGTCTTGGCCAATTCGGAGCTATCAGGATTATCCTTGGACGTTCCTCTTTGATTTTCAGTAGTACCTTGTGCATCAAGGGAAGAGGTGGAAATGCATATGCTGTCAGGCCTTTCCAGCTGAAGGATAGAGAGTCCACCTTCCATGCAAGTGGGTGGTATGTCCTTGTGCAGAATTTTTTGAGCTGGTGATTGAGTGGGGATGCGAATAGGTCTATTTGTGGCATTCCCCATTTCTTTGTGATGGCCTTGAAGATGTCCGGGTGTAGCATCCATTCGTGAGCATCCGAGGTGGTTCTGCTTAACATGTCTGCTAGGGTGTTCTCTTTTCCGCACAAATATTGCCTGTAACTGGATGTTGTAGCTCAGAGCCAGATTCCAAAGGTCCAGAGTCATTCTGCATAGGGGGTATGAATGAGTGCCTCCCTGTTTGTTGATGTACCACATGACTGTGGTGTTGTCTGTCCTTATCATTAAATGGCCTTCTTTGAGGAATGGTCTGAATTTTTGGATTGCTAGTTTTACTGCCAGCATTTCTTTTTGGTTTATGTGCAGGTGCAGCTGGTCTTGAGTCCACAATCCTTGTATGCATTTGTCCAGCATGTGCGCCCCCCATCCTAGGTCTGAGGCGTCCGTTGTGATGGTTTGGCTTGCTTGAAAGTTGTGGAAGGGTAAGCCTGGGTTTGACTGGCATGCTTGAGCCCACCATAGGAACTCCTGTTTTAGGCATGGGATTAGTGGGATTTCGGTTTCTAAGCTGTGCCTGTGTTGAGACCACAAATTCTTTAGGTACCACTGTAACTTTCTCATATGCAGTCTGGCATGTGGGACCAAGATTATGCATGATGCCATGAAGCCCAAGGCCTGCAGAACTTTTCTTGCTGTTAGTTTGTTCTGCTTTGTTAATGCCAAGAAGTAAAGAGGGAGTTCTTTTTGTTTTTCTGCAGTTAGGAATGCCATTTGTTTTACTGTGTCCAATTCCGCACCCAAGAATGTTCTTGTTTGGGATGGTATCAGCCTTGACTTTTGTAAATTGACTGTGTATCCCAGGGCTTGTAGCAAGCAAATGACCCTTTGTAAATCTGTTGTCAGCTTGCTTTTGTCCGCTTGTAACAGGCAGTCGTCCAGGTATGGATAAATTTGGATTCCCTGTAGTCTGCAGTGAGCGATTACTGATGCCAGGCATTTTGTGAATACTCTGGGTGCAGTAGATAAGCCAAAGGGCAATGCTGAGAATTGATAATGCTCTGATCCTGCAAGAAATCTGAGGTATCTTCTGCAATTTGGTCGAATGGGGACGTGCAGGTATGCCTCCTTGAGATCTAGAGTTACCAGCCAACACTCCTTGCCCAGCATGGGAAGAAGTTGCTGTAGGGTCAGCATTTTGAATTTTGGGACAATGATGTATGTGTTTAAGACGGACAGTCGAGTTTCTCTTTTCTTGGTACTAGGAAGAGTCTGGAGTAGAATCCTTTGCCCTGTTCTGTTATTGGTACTTTTTCCACAGCTCTCATCTTTGCTAATTTCGCTATCTGCTGTAGAGCTTCTGTTTTTTGATTTGGAGGTAGGTTTGGCATTCCTCTTTTTACTGGTAAGGTGTGGAAGTGGAACCGGTAGCCTTGGTCTATGGTTTGCAAAATCCACTTGTCTTTTGTGATATAGTGCCAATTTTTCGAAAATAAGGCAAACTTTCCGCCTAAAGGTGCTGCTATTTGCTCCCTGGTAGCCGGTGTCAGAGCCAAGTCACTGTGATTGTCCTATTGCAGTGGCAGTGGTTGTGTCTGTGCCTCGGTTATTGCCTTGCCACTGTCGTCCTCTGTAGGCACCTCCTCTGGATTGATTTCTGCCTCTAGAGCATCTATTCCTGCCTCTGTGGGATTTTGTGGAGTCTGGAAAGGACCAATTTTTGGCAGGCCAGTTCCTGCTAAACCTTGGGGGCTGAACCTGTAAGAAATCTTTAACTGTTTGTACAGATTTTGCCTTCTCTTCCATTTTCTTCATTACTTGCTGAGCAGGTGTACCAAATAGACTGGCCTTATCCATAGGAGCATCTAACAGCTTTGCTTTAACATGATCCGGTAAGACCTGTTCTTTCAACCATGCATGCCTTCTTATCACTGTGCCAGTCATGGCTGATCTAAATGAAGCCTCCAGTGCATCATAGCCACATTTTAAAGAATGGTTACTAACCTGTTGGATGTTATTCACCATTTCTAAAACATATTTCTTATCTAAGGAGTCATCAGAGGACAGCTTTTTAGTTAACTGATCAAGCATAAACTCTTGGTATTGGATCATATGAAACTGACAGTTTAAAGCTCTAGCTGAGAGAGTAGCAGAGGTGTAAACTTTTTTTCCCCATCTCTAAGGCTCTGGATTCCCTTTCAGAAGGGATAGGGTTTTTTGCTGAGGTTGAGGCTACTGCCTTAGGCCCCTGGGATATAGTTTCAGGATCTGCAAGTGGGGCCTTGTATAGGTGGTGATGAGTGTCTGGCACCCTGTAAAATCTATCTGGTTTGGCAGGGGCTGGAGGTAAAGAATCAGGAGCAGTGCAAACATCATTAAATGCATCATCCACAACAGGCAGTACAGGAGGTATAGCTAAGGGCCTATGTTGTGGTAAGTGCAGAAAGGTCCTAAGCCTTTTTCTTGAATCTGAGAAATCTTGTCCCTGCCATTGGAATTGTTCTCTCATGGCATGTAAGGTTTCGTCAAAGGAAAATTCCTCTGGTAGAGAGGCAGCTGGAATGGATTCTTCAGTATCGGAATCTTCATAAGTAGAAAAAGGAGCCTCTGGCTGGTCTGTAATGTCTGAGTCATCCGCAGAATCATCAGAGGACACTGGCTCGGGGGGCTCTGCTCTAGGTCTCTATTCTGGGGGCTGAGAGGCCCTGTCTGGGTGAGATTGGGATCCCCTAATTAAGGATATTAAATCCTCGGCCAGAGTAAGCATTTGTGAACTTGAAGTGGGCCTGTGTGAGGGGGGCTTAACAGGCACTGATTTAACAGATTTGGCTGCTTTAGCCCTGGCAAAGGCCTTAATAGACATGGCTGCAGGAGGCCTAGCAGCACCACGTGCTGGAGTAGAGACATCCAAAGGGATGGTGTCTGATAAATCACTAGGAACCACAATTGTAGGCAAAATTTCTGAGGCCGATTCAACTAAGGTAGCAGGAGCCTCAGTAGTAGTCATGGATTCGGCTGAAGATTGACCGGTTTTCTCGGTTTCGGCCGAAACAGAGACACTCGCGGCTTGCTTAACCGTGGTTTCAGCCGAAACCGCGGACCGCGGGTGTCGGTCTTTTTCTTTGCGGTTTTTAACAATTTGGGTAGTCGGAGGGTCCGACGGCATAATGTACGCAAAATCTGAGCCGAAAAACTGTTCAGCAAACTCCGACCGACGCCTAAGCGTTCGTCGGTTGAAGGAAGCACAGGCCGAACAGGCTGCTACGTCGTGGTTTGGGCCTAAGCAAGGCAGGCAGTAAGAGTGGAAATCTTTATGAGGTATTTGTTTCCCACAAGTTAAACAGTTATTGACTTTTTCTGACATCGGCTGAGGCAAGAAAGAGTCCCCAACGGGGTACTTAGCTTTTAGAAGTCTTCGAAGTAGTATTCGGTAGTAGTAATCTCTGGATCTGACCGACCGGCACTTGCGAACAGCTTCTGCTTCGGGCGCCACGCGGCAAGAAAGACTGAGGAAAATGGCGTCGGCTGATGCCTTTATACCCGAAGACCAGCAGAGATGACGTCGGGTGAAGTGCGACATCAGCCGAAGCCGGACCCAGACTTTGGAATCCGGCCGACCGAAGGGCTGCCTGACGACAGGACAACCCATTTGTTATGACTGCAGATGCATCCATGAAGGACATCATACAGAATTGCACACACAGTGACACCACAACAGTGAAACTAGTGTTGCGGAACTGGAGCTACACTTGGATTCACTCTCTCTGAAGGCAGACGTTCTGCCCCCCTTCCCTCCTCCTGAAATGATCTACACTTAAGTCACAGTAAAAATGGCACAAGACAAGGGAGAGTTACGTGCTTGGCTCCAAGTGTACTAGATGGCGTGCTTTATAAACGTCTCTAACTCCAATCTAAAGTCATAACACCCAAGTGAACATAAAGTAATAGCATTGACTGTATAAGGTTATTTAACAAATAACTCACCTCCCCTTTGTTTTCATACTTTGCCAAAACAAATTATATACAACATTTTAAAATGGTTTCAAGTCTTGAATGATAACTGTGTGAAAAGTTTCTGTAAAGCTAACATTACAAAGCAGATAAAGTGATGTATCCAACTCCAGAAAACATACCAGGTGGTGCATTTGGTTACCAGGTAAGTATGTTGGTCCAAAGACCCTTTTTCAGTCATGACCAAAAAGTACAGAAACAAAAGGAAACATCAATAGCCAAGACGCAAGCAATACATAAAAAAATGCAAAATCAAACTTTTTTTGCTATAATATTTGCCCTAGCTCTAGTCATATTACCCTTGGAGGTTCATGAAACAATTCATCAGATCCCAGGAAAACAAGATTCCTAATAGGGGTCCCACCCACCAACCAAAGGCCCCCAAATTTACACACATCATTTCACTTGGTGCCTGCCAAAGACATCACATGGCTTACCTAGTGCAAGTTGATTGCATACATTCAACCATTTCATAGCACAACTGAAAATGAAAAGATCTGCAACCCTAAAAAGCCCAATACAACACTTAATAATAAAAGACAAGACATCTGTTAAACTGGTACATATGAAATGTCTCTAATTACTGCACCCTTACTATATCATAGGAGGTTACTAGGCTATTGGCCCTGAGAACCTTAGAAGCCTAGCCAAGAGTTTAGCCCATGTTTAAACAAGTCAGCACCCAGAGTCCCCGTTTAGCAGGGACACAGGTGAAATCCCAAGAGTGTATCTTCTGTTTCCCATCCAGTTATTCAGGTTGCACTTAAAAAGGGATAATGAGGTAATCTGCTTGACATGGAGAGGGAGTCTACTCCACAGATGGGGGCATCTCTGGGACACAAATCTGTCCTGCCAACAAGTCTTACTGATATCACAGACCAGGTTGAGGTCCTGTGTACGGGTTGCTCGAGTGGAGCTGGACTTGCAGATATGCAGCAGTCCAATCAAGGCAGGGTCTGAGATTGCTCTGTATGCCAGACAGAGGTCACCTGTGAGGAGTCTGTATGAAACTGTGTAGAGGGACAGGGCTTTTAGCCTATCTGTGTAAGGTAAGTGTTTGAGGCCCTGAATTCTACTGGTGAGGAACCTCCAGCTGCTGCATGTGCTTTGCGAGGTACATGCTGAAGGGGGCATTGCACTCAATAATTGGCCTTATAAGGGAAGAATACAGGGGATCTTATGACCTTCTTTGTCCCTGGATGAGATACCCTTACTTATGAGGTGGGCCATGTAGAAAGCTTTCCGTACAATGGAAGCAACATGGTGGTTAAAAGTCAGGTTGCCATCAACCAGGGTGCCCAAATCCCTCACTACTGATTCTGTACTCAGGACGTTGTTATTAATGTGATATGTGGGGACGTCACTCTCCCCAAAGGGGATGATGATGCATTTTTTGGCATTCAGCTTGAGGCCATGGTTCTGGCACCAGCCAGTTTGGGTGAGACCCTCTTGGAGGATGCCCACATCACTTGGGGAATTGATGACTGCGCCCAGCTTGCAGTCATCTGCAAACTTGGTCAGCCATAGCCCACTGGTTTTGGCCTACACCTCAGAGAAGTATATCCTGAATAAGAGAGGCCCCAAGACCGATTCCTGGGGTATGCCACTCGTTACGGGTCTACTGCTTGAGGTGGCTTCTCCTATTTTGATTAGGTGGGTTCTATTAGTGAGCCAGTTTGTTACCCATCTGGTAACATATGGATTGATGCCTAGTTGAGAGAGTTTATCTACTATGCCCGAGTGGGGAATAGTGACAAAGGCTTTGGCCAGGTCAACGTAGGCGGTGTGCACAGTCTTCCCCTCATCCATGGCTTTGATGACTGTCTCAAAGAAGTCGACCAGATTTAACAGACATGACCTCCCCCTGACAAAGAAACTGTGTGGGGTTGAGTGTTTGGAGGTTGCCAATGTCCCTGTTAATGAGGTCCATGATGATCCGTTCCATGGCCTTGTAGATCAGGCTAATTAGGTTGATGTATGTATGATATGATGATGATAGATGTAGATCTGGGTACATAGCTTAACATAGCATGAAAAAATACTGAAACACAGTGCTACAGCTCACATGTAGCCAATGGAAGAATAAAATATCAAACAAAAAACACAATGCTTACAGCTTAAGGTGCAAAGTGCTCAGGAAGCCTTCAAAAATACCTAGTATACTCAATTTCTAATTTCCACCTGTTCATAAAAATCACCAGTGGAACAGTCAACAGCAGACAGGACCCTAACAAATGGGATTACATGGGTGGCAGGTGCACAACCCACACTCACACTTATTTGTAAATACTAACTCTTAGTTGCTCAACAGCCATTAATGCCAAGTCAACTAAACAAAGGTAAACTACAGCAGAACTTAATAAATGAATCATTTGAAAAATATCCACCTTAGAAACATGTTTTACAAAACAAATTTCATTGAAATGCATGACGCCTGTAGATCCTCCATAAAAGTAACTGTTCTGCATTCCACGATTTTCCACCTACACGCAAGTTGTGATTTGCTCAAGCATGAAGGGACACTTGCGACTAGTTAAACTACCTAAAGTATGTAAAAAGACATGTATACAAAGAAAAGTTGAGTAAGGGGAAGAATACAGAACTGGTTACTTTTTTTTTTTTTTTTTTTTAATTCTTTCATCAGCTAGACTTACCCAATAGGTCCACAACCTTTACCCAACTTGCCCATGTGCTAAGTAAGAGTTTTACATTCTAATCCATTCCTACCCAAACTATTTCACTAGACTGTTTGCTCTACCTGTGATAGTCAGGCAGTAGGAATTAGGTCACTTTTCAGATCAGATGGAGTTAGCCTCCCTTACTCCTCTCCCTGCAAAGGATCTTTTCTGAGCTCTGCTCAGTGCTGCCTCCTGTGGGAAGTGTGCCTCTGACTTCAACAATGCTTGCTCATGGGTGGCACGTGCTTAACAGCCCCTGCTCAATGGTTGCAACTCCCAGTGCTCCCCAAGCAAGGAACCAGTATCACCTCCGTGCACCCAGGTTAGGCAACTTACAGCTGCTCACTCCCACCCTTGTCACCTCTTGCTCTTCCGACACCAGACATGCTAGTCAAACTTGAGTCACCTGAGTAATAGTCATGGCTTCAAGCCTCTAATTCATGCCAGGGTGGATGCTGTACTCTTGTGGTGATCAACAGTAGTACACGCGAGGAAAATGACAGAAATTATGGCCATCAAGGTATAAAGACAGGCACCACATAACTAAAGGAATGTCAAAGTAAACAATGATTTCAGTCTCTTTCCATCTTGGTCACTGTCCCAAAGGAAAGAGAGAGACAAAATACAGGTAGAAAACTGAAATGGAGCACCTAACAGCACTATCCAAGAGTTTCTATTGCCCGATTATTATCTCAGTTCCCAGCTTCAGTGAGTGTGCAGAAAAATCTTCCACTGGGAAATTTTACAACTTCCTTCATTCGGATCTTACTGAGTAAACAGACAGACAAAGGCACAGAAAGTTAAAGTCTTCAGTACGTCAATTAAAGCTTTACATGGCTGTATACAAAACTGGGAAGAGAAGGTGGGGGTGAATGACGCTGCAGTTTAGGCCAATCTGACCACTCCACAGAGTACAGCTTAATTAACAGAACAGGAGGTTCTACAAACATCTGAAACAGTGCCAGTAAAAAGTACATAAGAAATATACCAGGACACTGGACAAAGTATTGAAAACAATGCAAAGGAAGGATAAATGAAAAAAATAAAGTGAACAAAGAACTCAAACACTAAACATGGAAACCCATATAAGCTTGTGTACAGGGCCTACAGAGAAAAAAAAAACTGATGGTAGAATGTCATGAGTGAAGCTTTTCAATGCTGGAAGCAATTACAAAAGTCACACCTATACCTTTTAAACAAACCTCATTATGAGGCATGTTCCTCAGTTTAAGTCCTGACTCCACAAGCCATGCTGCTCCACAGTAAAAAGGTTACATTTTACAATTACTGCACAAAAACGTGTTTTACCTAGAAAAGGAGGCTAGTGAGATATCACATTGCACAGTGAAAATAGCTCCTTATAACGGAATTCCATAACAAAATTAAAATGGTCACAGATCAAGCAGATATGGTTCATTTTATTCAGTGATCTCACTTTCGTTGGATATATATATATATATATATATATATATATATAAATATAAATATATATAGAGAAATATATATATATATATATATATATATATATATATATAGAGAGAGAGAGAGAGACATATGTAAACACACTATTTAGTATGAAAAATTAGCAGCCTCAACTGACTTCTGTTGAAAAACAGAACAAAAAAAAAATCAGACTTTGGCATCCAGTATCAGAAAAATGCGGTCCATTAAAATGAGACTTGCACATACGTTTTTGCTCCACTTCAGAACACATTCTTCACAACGCAGGTACAAAAGTTCAAAATGCATAACACACACACATGAGAGACATATAACCTCTTAAACACAGAGAAGGCTGCAGTACTAAATTTTAAACAAAAAAATTAAAAAAAAAAATCTGCTTCACCTGCACAATATTCCATTCACAAACAGTATAGCTGTGTTTCTCTTCTAACACAGTGCTTATATACGGCCATTGGAACAAAATGCAAATGGTCTCACAAGCTGCCCATATATTCATGACAGGCTGTTTCCTTTTTTATGCAACAGTTGCGCATCAAACTATTCCTTTCCTATAAAGTGCTTGTAGTGTATCTGTGAGAGTGGCCCTTCTTGTAAGCCATCATATAAAACTATTCACTCAACTATATACTCAAGTATTGTATTAGCCCATTTACTAAGCAAAGGATTTGTATGTCCTCCCCCACCCCATGCCTGGACTTTATTATTGACAATAATACACAACTCATTAAAACAAAAATATCAACTAGCACAATGACTTCTGATGCAACAATCTCCTCAAGTAGTCAAATGTCAAATAGTAAATATAAAAGAAAAGAATGAATGACAGGAAACAAGGTCTCAGCTGGCAGAAACTGAACTGATGAACAGAAAGCAGATATTCATCAGTAAGTGGTTTTAAAGTCATCTCTCCAGAATATCTTCTTATAAACTCAAAGAAAAGATGAACTTGTTTTGGGATGGTTGAAAGACCTACAACACAATAAGATACTCCACAAAAGAGAGAAAAAAATAAGAAGTGTCTTAACTACTCTGCATGTTTGAAGGTCTTTCTTAGACTTTAGTGAGATATTCTCTTCAATGTGGGTGCAATCAACTAGGCTAAAAGCTGCTAGTATGCTTTCCCAGTCTTCTCTACCCCAACGCATCAGCCTCCAAACAAAACTTCAATCAAAAGTAATTAGTAAGGAGTAGTACAGTTTTTGAGCTTTTTTCCAGTTCATCTCAAGAGCATATAATAAAAATAAATGGAATACATTATGATTAGTAGCACAAGCCAGCAGGTTAAGCCTGCGAGCTACTAACAGATGTCATACTGAAGTTCTTTAGAATTCCCTCCGCCTCCACTTGCACGTCATGCAACTGTAAGTAAATCAATCACTTAACAAAAGCAGTGCACCCTACTGTGTAAATCAATCCTATGCCAGTCACTGAGAAAGGCAAAATGCCATCATAGGAGAAAGGGAACTCCCGAATTAGTAGAGCACTGCGGCTAACAGAGCTTTGTCAGCTGTCATTGTCATTCATTAGGATTGCTCTTCCTCACTGTTTTTGAAACACGGTGGCAGTGATAAACTGTAACACAGAAAAACTCTTACTGCTTGTGCATGACTCCATCTGTGGCATTAGTTGTATTCCAAATTCATTCAGCACAGCCTGACCAGCTTCACAATGACACCGCTCCTTTTAATGCACTTTGAAAGAACTGGCCACTGTATTATCGGGATCCCGATAAGCACCTATTGTATGGAAGATGGTAGTTATCAAGACAATCTACAAGACACAAGAGGGAATTGTAGCCATCTCTGAGGGCTAGGGAGATAAAGCCCTGATTATTACACAGGAACCCAGAATTCGTTTAGCAGTTCTTGGTGCCTGGAGAAGCTGGCAGAGGACGATGGGAGTAGAACCAACATCTCCCAAGATGCTTACTGAAAACAGATTTGCAATAACATATTTCCTTAAAAATAACTACAGAATGACAAAATATGCAACCTTCTGAACACACATATACTGACCACAAGCTTATTAAAAAAAAAAAAAATTGGGATACTCAGCTAAATTGGTTTGACTGGCTGAGCCAAGAACTCACTATTTGTGTGCGGTGCATGTAACATAATGGAAACTATTCAAACTACTTTAAATTCAGTCAATGAGATCCAAAAGGATCTGTCCTCTGTCCTTATCTGCTTAGCATCCATAGGACTTATGGGTCACATAACCATTTTCTACACTGCTTACACCGACCACATCAGTATAGGCATATCATAACATGTGCTAGTGAAACCCATTTTCAGCAGGGAGTAACCAATGGCCATTCATGAGCTTAACATGACCTTCGATTAAACATTAATAAATGTAAGCAAATTAAGTGACTGTCATTGGTGGTAACAGAGTAAATGCAGTCTAAAATGCTTAGGGTAGAAAAATGCAGGTCTTGCATAGGAAGATTTAGGTGTCAATAAAGACAATGCTCACCCAAAGTACACATTAGTAACAGCTGTAGTACTTCGTTATAAACCTTGACAGTGTATGTTTATATTTTTTAAACCTAGAAAGCCTGAAGTTCTGTCAGTTAACAATAGTTTAGTGAGATCAGAACAAGTCAAATTTCATTTTTTGCTCTCCTAGCAGCAAAAAACATGACAATTAATCTGAGAGGAAAAAAAACAAACCCAAACTTTCACCAGAAAGTTAGAAACCATGAAGGAGGAACACTCTGGACTTGTTTTCCTTGAAATGCACGTGTTTCAGGAGTGAATTTATGAATAAATACTTTAAAGCTTCTTATGATGAATTTATATTTGAAAGTGAAGGGTTACACAAATTTCTAAAACTAAATAAAGACCCTCTAAGCAGAGGATGCTGACATAAAATAAATCTAGCATCTGATTCTTAAGAACGTGACTGGAAATTGGAATCGCTTATCCTCAAACATAAGGAACAACTAAGACTGAATTGCTAAAGCAGCCACATTTGAACTTTGGAAGCAAATGTTTTAAGGCTAGAGATAGACACTTTGGATCTTTATGTCCTTGCCTCAATTTGAACCTTGAACTGCTATCACTGTGCATTTGTTCATATACTTGTCTGTCACTAGGTGCAAACTGTACAGATCAACAATCAGTAATTTCAGCTGTGACCACATCATATCCCTTCTGTTAAAAATATCCACTTAAAAGCTTTTATAGTTAAGACATCGCTAACTGCAAATAAATCTATGCTAAAAGGCTATGTGTCGTAAGACTAACTGCAGTGAAATTTTTGTCATTAAAAAAAACATCCTAGAAAGAATTCTGTATAAAAGACATTCAGCAAACTCTTGGGAATGAGATCTTTATTCATCACAGTGTTTGCATCATCTCAGCTGATGAAAAATAAATATTGCCATTGGCGTATACTGGATTAGGACCAACTGATCTATGCAACAGTCATAAGCATTCAGGTATGGTACCTCGTTTTTCACCCTAATCAGCTTCTCAGTCTAGTTCAACAATTGAACACCTTGATAAAGCCAGCATCATATTTTTATTCACTATTTAATGCGCTTGTTGTTTGCACACTTACTGAAAATGAAAGCTTCAAATTACAATACATAACAGAATGCAAAACTATGGTACACTACATTTAATTCAAGGAGCGCATGCTGCATTTTATCAGTGATAAAACAAAGGACAGTCAAAAGAATTGGGTAACAGGTAAACTCATTCATAGTGAGACCTGTGGCAGTTGTATGAATCAGAATTAGTGTACCTAAGGTCTAGCATTTCCATTTAAACATTAAAACAAACACTGGTGTACATAACAGTGGGAAGTGCAAACTGAAAACCCATCTCTCACCTTTAGTGATGCCCAAGAAACAAGGGCAGCTAGCAGTTGTCCTGACAACTTTAAATGTCACTGCTTTTTTTTTTTTTTTTTTTTTTAAATATTGTCTATATTCATCAGGAAATAACTCTCTTCCTCTCTTAAAACTGAAAGGAAAACATGAAAGTTGACAAGTCAAACTCCCTGCTAGTTTTACCTGAAGTGTAACATTCTCCATCTACATTTTGCAGAAATAGCAGACATACAGATATTCATTAGGTACAAAGTACAAGTCTCAGCACATACTGCAATGCTTACTTTTTAAGTATGGTTTGATGTGAAATATAACAGCAGCAGCTGACATTCTCGATTTGGAAAAGCATGCTTTAATTTTCACAAATTACACGGTCCAATATCTTTCTTAAAGAGATTCTGGTTGGTTTGGGCCACATTTGTCACTACCAAAAGTAAATAACTTATAATATTGTTAGCAAATAAGAGACTTATCTTGTGATGCTCTAAACCTTACAGCATCTCCCACTCTCTGATGTACCAAAGTGCTTCCCCCATCACACTTACCACTGCAGTTGCTTGTCTAGTACACATGTAAACACACAGAAAGTTGCACACCTTTATTTTCTTAGTTAACCAAACAGTGGACTGCTCCACAGGGGAACCATTTTCAGCCGTGACCTATACTTGTCAAAAAGCTTCTCCATGTTAGAGCTACTGTAATAAACACTAGTCCTGTGTTAATTTTTAAATTAACACTTTATATACTGTAACCTACAAAACCCTGCTCTAACATGCAAACAAGCCAGCACAATGACAACTGCCTGTCTAATACCACCTGACTTGCCCATCTTAGTCACAGCAAAATGCTAGGCTACCATATTTTAAGACAAAAACTGCCACTTAAAACAGCTAATTTTGAAAAAAACTACATATAAATGGTGGGCTATTTGTCAGACATGGCTAATAATGTCTGCCACTAGCCAAGTAAGAGATGACGGTGTACTGAAACTGTTCTATACTAAAACTAGTATGTGCATGTGTG
This sequence comes from Protopterus annectens, assembly GCF_019279795.1. Taxonomy (NCBI): domain Eukaryota; kingdom Metazoa; phylum Chordata; order Ceratodontiformes; family Protopteridae; genus Protopterus; species Protopterus annectens. The sequence goes on from NC_056725.1 coordinate 1,579,969,180, forward strand.
TGATCAAATTAAAACAGACTTAAAACCTCAAGCCAGTGCAATTGTCAGTAAGGAACAGAACTTGAAAAGACTAAAAGATTACATGCACTACTAACAAAACATGCACAGGCTTTCAAAGTGCTCACCTAGAAGAAGTGCTATCTGAACCATAAGCCTCTACTTGAATAAAATGCCTCCCCAAGAAAGTATTCATTCAAGACTGTCTAACACAGTACACAGCAAATTATTTCAATGTTTCCCGAAATAATTAAAAACAATGTTACTTTATGTTTCATTTAACAGTACTTCAAAAAAAATTTCCATGGTTTATATCACTCTTCAAGGTCTAACGAAAATCATCTCTATGCTCAGTTTTTCATTCTAATTATTTCAGTGGTATAAGGGAAAGACGACTCCTCTGCATCAGAATTCTACTCCCACATTTCAACAAACAGCAGGACTCTGCTGTGGTATGACAGTTAGCTGCTGAATAAAGAGCCCAGATACCTCAAATACACAATTTTAAAAAGTAAATACAGCTAGGTCTACAGTTTGCCCATCAGTGTAACAGCTGTATTTACTCCACATGATTAAATAAAGTTAGGAACAGGCAGCACTCACAAAGCCTCCTCTCGTAGTCAGCCGAGGTCATCTGTCACTTAACAATCTACATTACAGGTGGTAAATCATTGGGTTTTCAGTGACACAGAACATGCTGTCGATGTAAACAAGCAAGTCCCTTGAATACCATTGGGCAGAGAGTCCCTCCACAGGCTCACTTATAGACACTAATTCACAAAAAACCTGCATACTAAATTTAGGTCTAATATTCTTACCCAGATTGACAGCTAAATTAAATTTGTATCAGCTATGCTATGTGCATACTGCAAAAAATAACAGTCTCAAGTGATCTACCACGCATTCTAAGCCCCAGACTACGGGACTTTCTTCCAAGCAACATTCAAAACTGTGCTCGGACAAAAATTTGTACTAAAATACCAACAAAGACTAGCAACTTTCTCATGCTTGAAGCAGCTTGAAAAATGACACAAGCAAAAAAAAAAAATATCTGGCTCATTCCAAATAAAACATGCACACACTTGGGGGATGCATCTCTATTCAGATTCAAATTTTTCAGTCTTGCACTTTCACCATTATATTTATTTTATATTTTTTCTTCAGCTGCTTAAATATCATTACATTATATTATTAGCGTGCAGCAATTAAGAAATCCAGGTTGCCCTTTTTTTTTTTTTTTTTTTACTGCACGGTTTCTATTAGGCAGGACAATATCTGGCATCATACATCAAAACTGCACTGTATCTAATTTCATGAATATGTAGACAATGGATCCACCTGATCTCAAGTCGTATCACAACTAACAAACTTAATACACAGAATTTACAAATGTGTGAAAACGCACACAAACATACATGCACATATGCATTATAGTACTGGGCAGTTATGGATGGAATTAGCAGTGAAGTTTCAACACAGAAAAAGACAACTGAAATGACAGGAGCGATGAGGGAATGCCAAAAATGGGACTACCAGGATTATATAAAAGGGAAGAATACCCAAGACAGCAATGAACAATGAAAATAAAGTGCAGATGAGAAAGTGGTTTCTAGCTTTGGTGGTTCTATATGGACATAAGCTAGTGCTTAAGGAAATGGGGGAACTTCTACAGCCTTTGAGGAGAAGTAGATTCTTTCACATTTAAAGACGAGTCTCAGAGCTACAGGCACTCATGGCTGTGGAACCTTATTTTTTATCCAGACAGGGTTTCTCTGAGGACAAACCCGACATTTATGCCTAAGGTAGTGTCCAGTGTGGCCCTTAACCAAACTATTCATCTGCCTACTTTTTATCCAAACTCACAGAATAAGGGGGAGAGAATTCTGCATTCTTTGCACATACACAGGCAGCTACGCTTCTACTTTAACAGAACCAAAGCTTTCAGAAAGACAGAGCAACTACTAGTGGCATATGCTGCAGGATCACAAGGAAAAGCTATCTCAAAGCAGACTATTTCATAGTGGATAGGCCACTGCATTCGTTTCTGCTATTCACAACATGGCAAGCCAGTGCCTAAAGGCATTAGGCCACATTCAACCACAGCAGCAGCCACTTCAGCAGCCTTCCTGAGGAGAGTACCCACCAAAGACATTTTAGAGGCTACTACCTGCAGTTCAGTGCACACCTTTACAAAGCACTATTATTTACCACTCTACTTTAAATCCAGGGCAGGCTTTGCCACTGCAGTTCTGCAGGGCCTCATAGACGCTCCTAATGCTATTTAGCTCCAGCCTCCCAACCATAGCTTTGGGATTCAACCCAAGTGTAATGACTGCAACAGTGAAACACGAACAACATAGTACAGTTATGCCCACTTACCATAAATGTAGATGTTCGAGTGTATGCACTGTTGCAGTCCAGGTTACCCACCCACCATCCCCCATATCCCAACTTACCTACACTTCTCTAATCTATACAACCTATGTGGTGTATCTGCTTGTAGATGAAGATATTGTATATTCTGGTGCATGCATGTTTTATTGGCATATTTTTAGCCTACCCTTTTGGGGGCACCTGACATCTGGGGCAAGAAAAACTGAAGAAAATGGCATCGGCTGCATCTTTTATACCCCTGTCGCAGTGAGGTCAGGGAAGAAGCGACAGCAACCGACGCCGGACCTAAACTTTGGAATTCAGGCCGACTGAGGGTAGCCTGCCAGCAGGATAACCCAAGTGTAATGACTGCAACAGTGAAACACGGAGAACATCCACAGCACAACAAAAATCAAACCAGTATCTAACTGCAGTATACTGTTCACAGAGATCTCTGTCCATTCAGGTAATTGAGATCAAAGTGGGAAAGGAAAGACAAAAGTTACAGGGTCTGGAGGGAAGTGTATATTATACACAGAGATACAAAATACATGTCTAGCTGTAAGCAATATATACTAGATACATTCATAAACATTTCTTGCTTCTGTTCTTTCAAGTCGATTTTTTTTATGGTTTCTGTCTCCTAATAACAAATGCTCATCATATCTCTTCTGCACTTTCATTCAATCCCAGTTGCAACTCTAGTGGTAGTGACAATATCTGTTCAAGTTCACATCTGGCTTCATTTCAGTGCAACTGGTAAGAGGAAGACTCTGGCTTCTTTCAGAATTTTGGCAGTACGACCAGCCAGGAACAAAACACAGAGGAACTGGAAAATTCTACTAGAATTCTACATGAAGTGTGTGTGTGCGTGCGCTCATGACAGACAGTGTGTGTAAATGCTTCATGTGAAAGGCAAACTCAAATTAATATAAAGGAGCACTGGAAGGTATTGTTTCACTGAGAGAATGGTAAAAGACTCAGCTCTGTAAGTGGCCTGTGTGCAGGCTGGAAAATCATACCAAGGACAGCTGTGCAAAATTTCCCATTATGCTCTGCGAACCTGGCTGAACTTTGTAAAACAGTTACTGAATCCGATTCCTGTGCACTTCTTTGGTATTAGTTCACCCTTTGAAGGAAGCAATTACAACTCACCTCCACATTTGCTATCAGGTACTAGTCAACCTTCAGTTGGTTGGCAGTGGCGGGATTCAAACACTATCAGTGCCACATCAGTATCACAGTTACATCACAGTCATCAAATGTGGCAGCATTATGTCCAAAGAAGGTTAAAAAGAAAAATGAGCCCAGATAAGTACAGAAAGATACGAAACGTGTAAAATTGAAAATGCAGAACACTGAATGAGGAAGAAGTCTGCAGAGAAGCTAAAATTAGCAAAACAGTGTCAGTACAAACTGAAAAAGGAAATAGCGAAGAATCACTCAAAGGTTTTGGAAGACAAGCAAGCATCTGATGCAGCTACAATACTGAGAGTATAAAACTGGAAAAATCATTAGAGACATGTGAACAATTACAAAACAGTCTTAACAAAAGAGGCATTAAAAGGACTCTTCCGTCTAAGTGATAGCACACGAAGGTGAATAGAAACAGCACAAAGCGAAAGAGTTAGTGACAATGTGGATGTAAGTGAACACAAACGAGGAAGCTGAATGAAAAAAATGTCTACTTGACAGAGCACTCAACAGCCAGACTACATATCTCTCAGGACATAATTGACTGGGAAAATGCATTTGCTGTTACTATTATCACAGCTGATTACACGGTTATTACACTAAGACTCCTCTGGATTGTTTGTGTATAAAAAAAAATGTGACAGCAGACATATGTAGGAAAAGAGTGAGCTTCACTTCACCATCTAGGCTAGCATGAAAAACAATTCAGACACAGTGTAGTTGTTATAACAGCTGCCCAAGCTATACTGCAGGTATGCAGTGGACTGAGAAATACAATACTAGCACAGTAGGCCAAACCCGTACTTTTCCTGCTCGGCATGCACGTGCTCTCTCTATACGTGCATATATGTGTATTTCATGTGTGTGTATATATACATACAGATAGCCATACATATATATATATATATATATTTATATACACACACACATTATATATATATATATATATATATATATATATATATATATATATATATATATATATACGCGCACATCTATATACAGATATACAGTAGAGAGCTGATTATCCAAAACATCAATTAACTGAACCAGCCTTCCAAAGGTTTTGGGTAGAAAAAATCATGAAGTCAGAATATGTAAACATTGTACATATTACTTTGAGCACGTAGCCAGCTCATGTGTGAAGAATATTCTTTATTATCCACTGGAATCACTGAATCTTTGAAAAGTGTATTCCTGCATGCAGAAAAAAACAAAATTATAGAAGTTTTTTTATCCAGTTCAATTATATGTTTGATTATCCAAACTACCCTAGGTCCCAGTTAGTTCGGATAATTGACTCTCTACTGTATCTATAAACACACACACATTATATATACACATATACATTAAATATATATGTTACTATCACAGTTTTGAAGGCCACAATCTTGAAAATCATAATCCCAAGACCATAATACCAGAAGACCAAAATACTGAACATTACAATGTCTAAAAATCTGGAATCCCCCTGCCACTGCGAACGTACGAACAAATGTATTAGGGATGCAGTTCAGTTCTGCCTGTCAAGCTTTACAAAAAAACCCGTATAAGTTTATCACAACTGTCAGAAGGCACTACTTTCTGTGTGCACACTTTCTACATGTAATACATGTGCATATGTAATGTGTATTAAATACACAACACTGCGTATGCATGCATATATACTATGCATACATCCTGTAATAAGTCCCACCCTTCCATGAGTAGGTAGACAAAGGTTTCCTGAGCCCACAAACAGATAAACTAATACCTGAAATGCACACTTATATTAAATGATTCTATACTTTAAACATTGTAGAAAAGCAACTATAAATGCTGCTATACATATGGGATCTGATATTTTCAATGTAATAAATACAAAACACAGTTTTACATTTTTTGTTCAGATTCAAAGTACTTTATTGGTACAACAATACATTAGGCTTGTCTGAATGTATAATGCAGTTCTGTAAAAACGCATAAGAAATAAGCATGCTTAAAACTTTAAAGTCTGTATAGTCAGAAAAGTTCATACAGACCACTGCTCAGAGTTTATTAAATTTCTACTCAGGTCTTTAATAGAGGTTTCTCCAATTTCTGTTCTATGCACTGATGGCTATAGCAAAAGAAATGCCCCTGGCACCACATAGATCACAGTTACAAGTTTTTTTCTGAGGTACTTCTAATTCACATGCAGACAAACTGATGAGCATCATGCGAGGTCACAACACTCCAAAACCCAATAAAAAGGGCAAACAAAATGATTTTTCACATGGAGCAGCCTCTCTCTAGATTTTTTTTGTTTCCCTTCCATCTCTGAATTCATGCAACTGGCAACTCTTCAAGCCCACCATGTCCACTTTCTTACCCTCATAAGTGAAAGCACTAGTCAGGGGGACTTGATCACTGCTGCAGGGAGGGGTAGAATGTTCTTAGTTATGCCCTAGTCACATACCCTCTTTGCCAAATAAATGAACGCAATAACACTAGTATATGAAGGCCATGCTAGGATAGGAAACATTTTCTGTACTGCCAGAAATCTGACAGCCTGAAATCATGCCTTTTGTAAACAAAATGAAATGATTAGCACTGATATTTTTCCCTTGAACTTTGCAATTAGGCATGAGAGCAAAAGTAGTAGTGGAAAGCGTTCGCTAGAAATGTATCCAATGAAAATTTGCACTTTTGTCTTGCTACATCAAGCAGAACAGGGAAGTTCCACATTCTTCTGACTGATGAATCAGACTGCACACTCTACAGAATATTTCCATAAATACTAAACAAGGACAGCCTCTACATTTGCAACTCCAAAAGATGGCCTGAGATGTGGTTCACAGACTCACCCAGTATGTTCAACTCCCTGTCAGAAATTAGGAAGGTGAACCATGGAGTAATGACAATGGTCTGCCGTGGATACAGTACTTCTAGACTGTGTTTGTCTCAGACATATTTGACATTAATACTCTACTGCAGTGACCTCTTTACTGAGGATACAAAAAAGGCGCTGCAGCGGTGGATGGCGCAGTCAAATGAGGATTTGGAAAGGCTGTCAAGGTGGCAGTGAAGGGTGAGTACAAATATAAAATACTGCACTTGGGTCATAACCCTTTTCTCAAGTATTAACTGAGGGTGCAGGGCACCCCTGAATTTGCCAAATATCAGTGTGCAATGATAGCAAAAACATTATGTACTTACTGTAATGTTCCGTCCGTGTTGTCCATTTTATTACTTCCTCAACTGATGGGTTCAGAACAGACTTGACCGTTACTAAAGCTCATGGTAACCAAAAAACTCTCAAGCTCCTCCCTTACCCATAATGCACCAACCCTAACTTACCTCAGATCTTGCTTGCTGATTTACTACAGACAGAAATATTAAAAATGCATAGGTATACAGGAGAAAACTATCTGGAGCTCAGTATAAAGGACAGTGATGTTCATCTAATGGCTCATTCATCCAGAAATTTGTGAACAAAGGATGGAGAATGGTGGGCGCGACGTTGAGGAAGAATGAAAATGGACAACACAAATGGAATGTTATGGTAAGTGCATTACTTCTTTACCTGATGTCAGTTTTCATTCTCTCCTCAACTGACGGGACAGAGTCCCCAGCTACCTATAATCCAGGGTGGACTTGAAGGAAGGATATTCCTAAGCACAGCTGAACCAAATGGAGACTTGATCCAATTTGTAATGAATAATAAAGGTATGGGGAGTAGCCCAAGTTGCTGCTGCAAATATATCATCCATGGACATAATGAATAGGAAAACCAAAATTGTCATGGATCTAGCTGAATAAGCTCATACCGGTTGTGGTAAGGTGATAGCCAATTTGTTATAAATAAATTAAATACAAACCAGTTATCTGTCTGGCTAAAAAGTTTCTTTCTCAACTGGTTTTCCGAATTTCAATTCTTCAAAGTAAACAATTGATATGTTTTTCTGATGACTTTTGTTCTGTGCAGGTAAAAACATAATTGTCTGTGAACATGCAATAAATGTAACATGCATCTGCCCTTGTTAGCAGAATTAGGAAACAATACTGGCAAATGAATGGATTAATTGATATTACATCTTGACACCACCTTGGGAAGGAGGTATTAGTTTACTGTGTTACTCTATCATTGTGAAAGATCAAGTATGAAGGTTCTGAAGACATGGCTTGAATCAATGAAATTCATCTAGTACATGTAATAGTTATTAGAAAAAGAGTTTTCCAAGTATGATATTTAAGGTCACATTTAGCTACTGGTTCAAATGGGGAATGTATTAGTGTCTGCAGTACTAGACTGAGATCCCATGGGAGAGTAGGGTCTTAAAACAGGGCGTTTTAGAAAGGAGAGTGCCTTGCAAGAAAGCTCTGCACAACTTATGAGAGGCTTCTGAAGAAGCTTGAAATCCAATGTAAAAGTTTGAAATCACTGCTAATTGAACTTTAATGGTTGAAGAACCAATGCCTTCTTTAAAAAGTAGGGCTAAAAATTCAAGTATGTTATGTATCGGGGCTGAAAAAGTTCAACACGATTTTGCTGTGCCCAGAAAACGAATAATCTTTTCCATTTACTTTATTTAACATTTGTTTAACGGTAAAGTCTGACTGGGTCAGAGCCCATTTTCAGATAAGGACTGGGGAGAAACACTCCAGATGTACGTCTTTGGAATTTGTGAGGAAACGTGAACGCCCAGAGAAAACCCTCACAAAACGCAGGGAGGACATGCAGTCTCTGGACAGATGGCACCCAACCTGAGAATCAAACCAAAGAATATCTTGCTGTGAGGCGGCACCACTAACCACTGTACCACTGCCCTGCCCACGTGAACAGATTTTGCAAGTTGAAGTAAACAGTTCAACACAAAAGAGAAAAGCTTCACATATCTTCCACTTCTAGAATAAGCTCAGCCTATTTCCAGATATCTCATTTCTCCATGAACTCTATTTAAACCATTTAGGTCTGCATCCCTGTAACTGCAGACCTTACAATGGGCCAGATTCAGGAAGGCTTACACGGAGTTCAAGAGTAGTGTAAGCCTCCGTGTAAGCCTCCTGATTCAGCAACAGCCCAAATCTCCGTGTAAGAGACAGCTAACACGTCTCTTACACGGAGTGGGCGTGGAAATGCTCAATACCTCATTTGCAGCTCCAAGATATGCAAATGAGGTATGTGAGCGATCCACGGCTCAAACCAGTCCGTAACGGACGTGTTAACTGCAGAAATGTACTCAGCTGACAACTGAGTACATTTCTGCAAATTAAAACGGAGCTATGTCAGCTCCAAATAAAGGGTGCATTTGTTACATTAAGCATGCCAATGGCCAAATATGTGGCCATTGGCATGAAAATGTTGAAAAAAGTTATATAACTTTTTTTTTCACGGATTTATGTGTTTAACTGAAGCGCACACCCGCAAACGGGTGCGCTACCTAAAACTGAAAACCGAGCTTATAAGCCCACAATTGTGGGATTTATGTATTACATGAAATGTCAATGGAGGGACTTGCAGAGCAAAACAATATGGCCTCCGTTTAGTGGTTGTCAAGGAGGAAGCTCCGTGTAAGATATGTAACTAAGCATTACTAGGCAATCCTATGTAAATGAGGCTTACAATACTGAATCACACTGCCACATAAGTAATGAGCACTTTCTGAGTCGTGTAAGAGTTAGAGAAGGGGAGGAACAGAGTAAGAGGTAGTTGATATCATGGGAAGGAAGGATAGAAAGAAATGTACCAGATTGGAGGGCAATGTAAGGTAAGAGATGACAGACAGACATCAGGGAGGGAGGTGTGTCCCAACAGAACACTGGGAATGTCAAGAAATTGAGGGCATACGCTATCCCTACACTCTAAGTTTCTTGAAATACGTGCATCTTGGCGCAGCGCTGCAAGGCAGGTTCTACTTGTGGGAGCGTGTTGCAAACTGTTTACAACGGTTTGCGGGCGCACGCGTGTAAGGCAGTGTCTAGCGTTTTAGCATGAATCAGCCTAGCTAACACCGTGTAAGGATGTGTCTTGGCGCGTGTAACACCGTGTAGGGATGTGTACAGCGTTTAAGTTACTGTGAGCGTGTAAGCCGGTGTGCACATTGCTCCCCCTCAGGAAACAGAGAGGAAACAGGAAACAACCAAAATACAGGGAAACTGCCAGAAGATACTACTACAGTTAATTGGTGGAAACAATTAGAAGCAGGCAATTACACAGGCAGACTAGAAGCCCAACCCAGCACTTAAAACACAACAAAGAGCAGTGCAGGCTGTTTCTCACAAGAGATACTGCCAGAAACTAAGCTATCAGAATTGAAAACTGAAAAAAGCTGAACTCAGAGCAGAAATGCTAGGGGCTGCCATAGCTGTTATAATCAGACATAGGCGAATTGCTGAGGGTGGTGATAATGCAGATGCTGACAGACAACCCAGAGTGAGGAGAAGGAGAAGAGTATACAGGCCTAGGGTCACCTACCATGGGTTACATGAGCTGGAGATAGTAGATCGCTATAGAGTGGACAGAGAGCACCTGCAGCAGATTGTTGAGCTGTGCAGGCCACGCCTCACACACAGAACCAACAGAGGGGAACCCATCCCAGTGGAAACCAAGGTATGTGCTGGCCTAAGAATACTAGCAACAGGTACCTTTCAGAGACCAACTGGCGATATGATGGGGATATCACAGGCATCAGCCTCCAGGGTACTGCACCAGTTCCTGGATGCCATGTCACCACATGTCAGTGATCATATATATGTCCCTAGTGACCGTGAGGTTGTGGCCAGCAATATGCGTCTCTTCCAGCAAATAGCGGGATACCCTGAGGTGCTGGGTGCAATAGACTGCACGCACATACGCATCAAGGCACCAGCTGGTGAGCGGGGTAGAGTCTACATTAACCGCAAGGGATAGCCCTCCATCAACTGCCAGGTCGTGTGTGATGCCCAGGGCATAATAATGAATGTGTGTGCTGGCTGCCCTGGTAGCTACCACGATTCCCACATCTGGCATCTGACGCAGCTGTACCAATCATTTGCCAATGGGGACTTCCCACACGGACACCTAGTGGGGGATGCTGGTTATGCACTTGAGCCGTGGCTGATGACACCCATCAGAAATGCACACACACCCGAACAGGAACGCCATAATGAGGCACACGCACAAACACGCAATATCATAGAGCGTGTGTTTGGGCTGCTCAAGTCACGGTTCCCCGGGGGTTTGGTTCTGGACATGGGTGCGGGAGTTTCTCCCAAAGTGGAATTTTGAGCAGGCAATCCCCGGCAGGGGGGAACCTAAAAACAGATTCGGGTTTACAGGTTGAGACCCTACTCAGGAAGGGACGGGGGGTTTTCCCCCAGGCGAATGCTGGGGGCATACCGGGGGTTTATTCAACTTTGGCCCTGTAAGGGGGTATAGGGGTAAAAGACCCCAGGTTTGGAGGAAATCCAGAAAAGGTCCAAATGAAAATGCAAAAATTTTGGCAAAGGGTGAAAAGAGAGTCCTACAATTGTAGCTGTCGGCCGACCAGGGGCTTCAGTAAACGGGGTATTTTTTTTCCCCCAAAGGGATCAAACCACAGTCCTCAGGGGCCCATGAGACCCCGCTATTTTCAGGTGGGGCAGTCTTGGAGGGGTTTGCGGTGATTTTTATAGGGTCCCGGGTTGACCAAAAATTTGCCACAACCCCGTTTTTTTCCACAAAAGAAATACCAAAAGGGGCCCCCAGGACACAATTTTTGGGGCACCATTTGTGACGGCTTTAACCGAAACCCTCAATTTGAAAAGGGGTTTGCGGCCCATTTTGAATTGTGTGCTTTTTTTTTTTTTCACGTTCTTGCTTGACCCTGATTATTTGAAAAGGCCTTCCAAGGCATGGGTTGGGGGCGGGTTAGCCCTACCGGTTTATGACATTTCAAATGCAACCAAAACGAAATTTGCACGACAAACGAATTTTATAAGGGTTGTGGCCCAAGTCCTTTTGGGGCCCCTTGACCCTTAAAAGCTTTGCAGACAACAATTTTTGGGGGTTACCCAGGGTCTGTAGGCATCTTTTTTTGGGGGGGACCACGGGCCCGCCGCCAGGTTGGCAACCTTAAAAGGCAAGGAAAAGGATTGCTTAAAGGACTACTTTTTCCATAGCAGAAGGGGTCCATAGGCCCTTGGCTTGAGCCCCGATCCTACTGGCATAGGAACATGGGACATACCTTGATAACTATCATTTTTTAGGGGGGGTACTTTGCACAACGGGTCTGCCAGGGTGTAGAAATATCGCAGGCCCTGGGAATGTTTTTGGGTTCCAAAATTAGTAATGATTCCCCCCCCACCCAAAAACTGAAAAAACAGGGGGTTTCCCTTCATTTTTATTTACCCCAAAACTTTTCTTTTGGAGAATTAGTTTTCCCCAATCCCAAATTTTTGGGTGTCCCTTGTTTGCAAGTTTTTATCTTTATCAGTTTTTTTATGGGGGGCCCACCAACGGGCCATTTTCCGGTTAATTTTATTTCTTTTGGGACATGGCCAGCATGGGTGTCCTAAATGGGCAGGATACCAGGGTTTGGGGTTTTCCACCCCAGGGGAAGGGATACCATTCACCAAAAAGGGTTAACATTTCTACTTTTGTCCAAACCCCGGGTTATACAGCACTGCCAGGGTAAAAAATTCCCCCAGCCCATAAAAAAAAAAGGGCAGGGCTTAAGTGCCCGGGGGCCTATTTGAACCCATTAGATAAATTGCAAATCGTCCCCAAAGGGCTTTTGAAATGAGGTTTAAAACTGGGTTTTTCCGGGAATCCCCATCCAGATTTAAAACCAAAACCCAAAACCAAAGGTATGGCCAACAGACTTAAATGTCAGGAAAACCCCCTAATGAAATCCTTCCCCAGCAACCCCCCTCCCTGTTAGTCACCCTTCCAAAAGGGGAAAAAACCCAGTGGGTTTTCTCAAAAAGGTTTTGAATGGTGGAAAAAAACCCCCAAGAACTGAGATTTTTGGTCGCACGATAAAGGAAGTTCCCAGCATAATAAATTTTTGGGGTTAGACCCCCCTCCCAGTGTGGGTTTAAAAAGTGCGCCCCCCCTAAAATGGGATCATTAAACAATTGAATAGTGAGGGGGAAAGGGTAAAAGGGTTTCCGGCCTTGAAACCTTCTGAAAATCCCAGGGTTTTCCATTTTTTTGTCCCACTGAATTCCCCCCAATGTTAGGGGTTGAAACCCCCGCAGTGCATTCAGACTGGACCTGTCCTCCCAAAAAAGGATCCCAAAAAGTTGGTTGGGCCTTACCACGGTATTTTCCCCTGGACAGGCCCGAAGGATGTCTGGAAATTTTTTAAGGCCAGTGAATATCTAACCCCGCGCAAACCCCCCTGGGCCACATGAAAAGAAGCGGGGCCCATAGCCAGCACTTTTTGGGAAAAACATTGTCAGTTGTGGATAACCGAAGTGCCCAAATTCCCCCTGGTTCGACCCATCACCAACTGTAACCAGAAGGGGGCAAAATATGATTTCAGGGACAAAATGGGTTGGGGGTTTAAAGCCCCCAAATTCCAAAAACTGGGGTTATACTTGCTGGGGGAGGTTTTTTTTTGGGCAGATTTTTGCCTTACAAACCCCAAACGGGTGTTGGGTCCTCAGAAAATTTTCCCAAAACTAAAAATCCAAAATCCTCCCCAAGTTAAAAAGGCTAAAACCTTTTGTGTCGCCGTTCGTGAGCACCCTGAGTGGACCCGACAAAAGCGTGTAGAAAACCATGCCAAGTTCAGAATGCAATGGTTTTAAATTGAACAGGGGAACACTGGGGCCTAAACCCCGCCTCTAATAGGAAAAGTTACTGCATTTATAAAAAAGCCCCCACCAGCTGAAACTACCAGTGGTTTAATAATCACTAACTTAAACGGGGATTCAGTGGGGGGGAAGGTGGTATACCCTGGGTACAATTTGGTAAGGTCAAGGGTAACAAAAAAGCTATGTCGAAACCCTTAGTGGTTAACAAAAACTTAAAAAATTTGAAATGGTTCAATGGTAGTTTTGAATGAAACCCCATTTGTAATAATATCTTGGTTGGGGGTTTTAAAGTATTTCACACTGCTTGCCTGGTAAAGGTTCTGGTTTTGGTTCCCCCCCCAAAGGCAGTTTAAGTGTCCAGAGCGGTTGGCCCCCCCCCCCTTTTGGGTCTGCCCCCGTTTGGGCCCCCCAGAGTGAAAGGGGCCCCCGGGGTCCTTGTTTCCCACCCCGGTAGGTTCTTAACGAGAGAAGGTCTGTGACTCACAGGGAGGATTGTTTACAGGGGCCCGGTGTAAATTAAATTCCAATGTCTCCCTGGGGTGTAAGTCCTTCCTTTTGGTTAGGGGGATCAAAATTTTGAGGTGGAGATGTCCATTAATTGGTTGGACACTTGATGTTCACATGTACCCGCAACGTTTATAAAAGGGCTGTGGGTTTTTCCAATTGGAGCTTAAAATGTTAACCCCTTTATTTTTTTGGGGGGAATTCAGGGTTACTTGCTCGTGTGGGGGAAACACCAAATAAGGAGTGTCCGATATATGTAAAATAAGGGGAAAATGACCCATAGATCATTGGCCCCCTTTCCTGATATGGGGACAATTAAAACCTACTAATTTAAATGTGATTCTCGCAGTCTGTCCCGGGGTCCCCAGGTCCAGATCCTTTTGGTTAGAGGATTCCCCTAAGGGATTTGGGGTTACCTTGTTTCCCTGGGGGTATGACTCCTTTTTGAAATTTCTTAGGATGGTTTGGCCCACTTGGGTTCCGGGGTTCTGGGATTTGCTTGCATGACAGGGCCCCCATTCGATCGAAAACTTTGTCAGAAAAGTCCTCCCATTTTGGATGACCTGAAAAGTAAAAAATGGGGAAGGGATGAGTGTGTAGACCCATGTATGGAGGTTTGTTCCAGCCTCAACCCTGTGGGTCCTTCAAGGGTTTTAAAAACCACTTGGCATAGGGGAATTTTTTTGGTATTTCCTCAATCCTGAGGGGGGTATTGTTTAAAAGGGTTTTTAAAGGGGAAGGGAGGTCAACCCCCCCCCCAAATGGTTTTTATGTTTTGTAATTCCCCAAGTCAAAAGGCTGATTGCCCTTATAAAAAACCCGGGGCAGGTACAATTTTGATGTTCCTTCCCATGGCTCCTTTATGCCCTTAAAGCTTTGAGTCACGAAACTTATGGGGCAGTTTAAGGTCCTGACACTGCCGTGCAGCATGAAACTGGCCCAAAACTGTTGTCACATTGGGAAAGTAAATCAAAGGGAAAAGCCCAGGAAATGTCCACCACTGAAATCTAAACCCCTAACAAAGAAAACTGCAGGTGAAATGGTGTTAACAATTTTGAAAATCCCCCTGAAAAATGGGGTTTAAAATCCCTGTTGGTTCCAAAAGCCTGGGAAATTGTCAAGCCCAAACCAAACAGGAGTTTTTTTTGGAGTTACCTCACCCACCTTATGGGTCAATTTCAACATAAAACTAACGGGGCATGTCAACATTTGTAAATAGCCAACACAAATGCCGGGGAAAGGCTAAGGGGGCTTCACAACTTGCAAAGCCTTTAAACCCTGTGAAAAAAACCCCGGAGCACTTATTAAACGGGAAATGTCAGACCCTTAAGAGAATTAAAAGTACCTCCCGTAACCAAACCCCCAACTTGCAGGTCATAAATGTTGGTATTTGAACCCAGCAATGGCAGGGGGGAAGGGGGGGTAATTCTGTATAATTGTTGGAACACATCCCTTTTAAACGTAAACCACCCGGAGTTTACTTTCTAAACATGAGTTCACACCCTATAAGTGATAAACTGTGAAATTCCTGGGGAAATCCCCGAATGTGCCTGTATCAAAAAAGGGGGGTTTAAATTTTGGGGGGAATGTATTGTGGGGAATTTTGTGTGGTCATAAGTGTGGGGGGAAGGGTGTTTTTTGCCCTGGGGAGCACCGGGGTGCCCCCCGAAACACGGGAATGTACCCCCTCTAAGTGCTTAAAAAATTGCCCCTACTAATGCAAAAGCCACCCAATTGTCGCCTTTGGCAAACCTTTAGGGGGGGTTTGGGACCTTGAAAGGAAAGCTTTTACGGGGGGGGGTTTTGGGGCGGGGGGGGGTATGTTTTTTCCAAAGGGGCAGACCATACATTTCCCTTAAAAACAGTATTTGAAGCATGAAAAAAAAACCAACACAGGGGGGTTTTCCAAATTCTGTAATTACCTTGTTGTAAAAAACAAAAGGATAAACAAATGTTTTTTAATTTCCAAACCAGGAAAAGACAACTGACATTCAGAATGCACAGCATGTAACACAATTACCAGAAATCCAGTGGTTTTTTGAACCTAATTGGAATTGGGGGATTTTTAGACTTTTTGGATTTCTAAAAAATGTTTGAGAAGGGCAATATTTTGAAAAAGGGGTGCAAACCCCCCTTTCCCACAAAGGGAAATTTAGACAAAGCTGTTCCCTACCTTCACATGTAGGTGACCATAACTTGGGAAATCATATGACAAATGGTACCCGGGATTTCACATTACCCCAGGGGACAGGAAATTTCAGAATTTCTTGGAACAAAATTTTACCTAAATGATACATCACAGGGAAAAATGGGGTCCCTTACTCCCGGATTACTGACAAAAAACTGGTTTGTTCAAGTACGGAATGTATTTCAACAGTACACAAATTACAAGTGAATTTCAGGCTATAAAAAAACCCTACCAGGGCAGGCAAGAAGTGCTATGAAAAAGGGGGCCCAAAAAACAAGTTTTCCTGTACTTTGTTTCCTTTTTTTTGGGGCAGGGGCGGCAGGGGTTTTGCGCTGTTTGCTTTTCTACCAGGGCCCTTTGTTTTTTTTTCCTTTTTTTCTTCCTCTTTTTCCCCAAAGGGTCAAGAGTTTTGAGAGTGGATTGGGGTATAATGTTTTGTAGGTAGCAAGGCCAGTTTTTCCCCCCAAAAGGGACATTTGTTTTGCACGCCATGTGTGTTGTTTGCACCACTTTTTTTCAGGAAGTTTAAAAAGGTAGGGGAAGTCCCCTTTAATTGAGGGGGGCGGGTTGTTTTACATGCTTAGGGGAAGGGTTTAGATGGGCCCATGTTTCCTTTAAAAACTTTGCCCAAGTTTTGGGTGGTCATCTCCAACCTTTTTTAAACCTACTTTGCTTTAAATTTTATTTTCAGAGTTTTTTTTGACTTCTGGTTAGGGGTTCATAAAACAATTTTCCAAGGTCCTGGGCGAGACTGGCGGGGGAATTTAATTTTTGTTCCAAAAAAAGAGTAAAAATTTCTCAAAGTCCAAAAGGCTTTTTTTGCATTTTAAAACCATTGCACTATTGCATGAATGAAAAAATGAGTTGGCGGGCCTTAAAAGGGGGGACATTGCGGGTCAGAGGAACCTACAACCCGTTGACTATAACAGTAACGGGAGCTTAACATGAAAACCCTTCCGGGGATTAGGTTCCACGGGGTCCCCTGAGCACCATAGGCATAATCCGTGAAGTAAGAATACAGACAATACCCCCTGGGGCCCCCCAATAAACCCTTCCATCATTGCCCCGGGTCACTGCACTTACAGTGATGTCTTTCAAAAAAGGGAACGTAAAAAATGGGGTCGCAATACTCTGGTAAAGCCCCATTTTGTAAAAACCCCAAAAAAAAGAGGGAAAAAACCCAAGGGTAAAATGACTCAAATGCTTGCCAGACCATGTCCTTGGGGCCCCCAAGGTATTTTCCCAAGGCATTAACTTTTGCCCAGGGTTTTTATAACCTGCCCAATTTTTTGGGTTCTGCCCCCCGGAAGGGGGAAAATACCCCTTTTTTTTTGGGCCTTGTAACATGTACTGGGGTTTTCCCCGGGGGTATCCGCAACCCCCACCTTGGTCCTCTACTTGAACAAACCATGGGTGTACCTCCTGTAAGGTTTTTCCAACTATGGTTTGGGGTGAGGAATTGCCCTTGACTCCTTTTTTCTTGGGGTTTGGGTTCCTGTTGTATTCGGGATGAAGGGCTTGATAACACAAACCTGGGGGACATGTCTTGTTTCGGCCATACCTCTCAACTGGACTAATGCTAAATTTCCCCAGTCGGGCAGCAAAAGAAAAGGGAATTTTACCCCTTTGGAGGAATAGTGGATAATCGGGGGGTTTGATGAAAATTTTGGGTCAAGTGAAGTAGGGGAACAACCTTTATCAAGTGTAGCATATGATGGAATGTAAAGGTTCCAAATACCCGGGAAGTGAGGCAAAAAAATTTCCTGTTCGGGGCCCGGCCCCGTAAACATTTGTTACGGGACCACCAAGGGAATGTGGTAATTTTTTCCCTAAAGGGTAGGGTACATTGGGGTTTAAATGAAGGCCATTTTGGGGAATTCCCCCTCATAAACCCCTTCTAAGGATTTGGTTAAGGGGTTTAACATGTTAGTTTGCATCCTTCAAACTTTGTCAGCCAAAATTTCCCCCGTGTTGCTATTCAAAATTCTAAAAAAAATGGGTCCCAGGCTAGTGTGGGAACCACGTCCAGTTGGGTGTGAATGGAAGCCTTTGCCCCGGGCCGCCTTCCCTTTTGAACCCATGTGTAGTATTTAAATTAACTGGGATTTTTAATGAACCTAGGGGGGTTTGGTTAAACCCTTTTCCATCAAGGTGGGGTTTTGGGGACCCTTGCCCCAATGGTTGAGGTTTTGGGCAAAATTTTAAAAGGCTTTCCCTTTGAAAAGAAACTTTACCCAATGTTGAAAGCCCCTACCCTTTTTTAAACCCCCTTATCCCCCCATAGCCTGCAGCAGGTTTGGGGGTGGGAGGTATTTGGGGGTTGGGGGAGGCCCCCCTTTGTGGGTGGGTCCCCCTTTGGTATGCCCCCCTTGGGGCTATCCGGGGTACAACAAAACATGTTGGGGTGTAAACCAGTTTTTGGGACCAAAAACCGGGACCCCTAGGTCCCATGGATAAATTTTTCCCTTAACAGCCCACCCCACATAGAGTCCCCTTCTTGAACCCCCAGGGGGGAAGAAATCTGATGTGAGCCGATTTTCCCAATGTTGAGGTAGTATTTTTTTAACAAGTTGAGATTTTGGGGGTTTTCCTGGGTTTTCAAACTTTAAAAAAAAGGATAGCCCCTGGACCTGATTTTCTCTAAAACATGTCAGTTGAGGGGAAACCCCAGCTTTTCCCAAATGACGGGTGTTTTCCCCCAACGGGAACATTACGTGTATCTCCTTTTTTGGTTGTCCCTTTGAGGGCTATCCCCCAGTGGTCCCTTAAAAAGAGTATTTTTTTTTTTGGATTGCCTGAACCTCGTCCTGGGGGTCTGGTAAAGGGATTTCAAAGTGATACAGGGTTTGGGGAATTTCCCTGGGGGGGGCCTTAAAAAGGAAAACCCCCCAATGTAAAATTAAAGTGGCTTTTGAAAAGGTTTACCTTCCTTCCCCCGGGGGTGTGGGTGGGATGGGGCTCCCCTGGGTACCCATGTTGTTCCCCCAAAGATTTCTCTTTTCTTCCCCTGTTTTATAGTTTTCAGATGTTCCCTATTGGGGAGGGGAATTGTTCCATGGTTTCATGTTGAACCGGAATTTTGGGTTTAGGGGTTTGTGGTGATTATGTCCCACTTATTATAGTTGGAATAAGTGGGTTGTTTGGGAACCCCCCCTTAGTTTTTGCGGGTGTTGTGAGGTATAGTTTGGCGGGGGGTGCATTAAAACTGGGCACTTCCCAGGTCACTGGCCCTATTTCCATGCATATTTTCCCAAACCTGAGGTGGGGGCCTTGTGTAGGAAAACCCCCCATTTTTGTTGGTCGGGTGCTGGGGGAATAGGGAAGATCAATAGGGGGGGGGTTGTCAAAATGTAACCATTTCAAAAAACCGACTAAATTGGTCATATGAGAAGGGCAAAAGGGTTGGCCTTGAGGAGAGCCCTTGGGCATTAGACACGGGTTTTTTCCCTTTTACTTTTCTATTTAGGTGTAAATCCACCAGGTGTTGTATGGTCCAGGTTTTGCTCAGCAAGGGAGGCATTTGGTTTTAGTTTTTTTATCACCAAAAAAAAACCCCAAAACCCCTTTCCTATCACCAATACCCTGTAAAGTCCACAACAGTATCCCCAGGGAACAAGGGGAACAAGTAATGGGTTTGATTAAAAATGCAGTCCACCATGTGTTCCACCCGAAACCCGGGAAACCATGCCCAACAATAAATGCACATGTGCCCTTTGTCAATCGAAGGGCAGGTAGTTCACTGAAACTGCCCCAGCCAAAATTATGGGAAGGCTTACTGCATTATCCAAAACCAAACCCCCCCGGGTAAACTAAACTAAGGTTTCCTGCCCGGGTTTCCCAAAAAGGTCCAATATGGAGGGGAAGGGAGGTTTATTTTTTTTCCAAAAAGGGCCTTTAAAACGCTAGACTTTAAAAATTTTTTTGTACCCAATTCTGATGATTAGGTCAAGTATTTTAAACCCCGGAAAGGGTTTTGGGCGGGGTTTCCCAAACCCCCAAAAAACCTTACAAATTTTTTCCCGGGGGGTGGGGGTTTAGTTTTTTGGGGGGGAAATTTTTAAAATTTTGGAGGGAAACCCCAAAAATGTATTAAAATGGTGAGTTTTTAAGGGCAGCATTGCAGTTTGTTTCCTTGATCCTTTAGGGGGGGAAGTAGGGTTCTCCTTCTGGGGTTTTGGGTAGTAAGGAATGGGGCTTTTGTTTGCCCCTCTGAAACTGAAGAGTCAAAAAATCCCACTAGTCGGTTGAACCCCACCCTTTGGGGGGGGAAATTAAATCTTCCTGCCCTTTGAAAGTGATCTGAAAAGGCAGTAAACCTGGGCCCCGGTCCGTGATAACCCCCCTTAAAATTGCCACCAAAGGGACTTGGGGTATTTTTCCAAGGGATGTTCAATGTTTGATTACTTCAGGTGGCCCTGGCCCACATTTTGTGAGTTTTGAAGGAACGTAGTGTCCCACCCCATTGACCACTGCAAATTGTCATAAAGTCCCCCCTTTTGGGCCGCCATGGGAAGAAAAAAAAATGGTGGAAGGACTGGTGGTACAATGTACCACCTGGGAACATATCCAGAACCAACCCTGTTCCCGTTTCCAGTTTGAACCCACGGCATAGGGACTTTTAGTTTGATTTTAAAATACCGATGGGGATTTTTTAAAGGGAAACCAAGGGGGTTTTTGGGACTGCCTTTCCCAAAAAGGGCCAATGCCAATTTGAAGATTCAACCCATCAAAAGGCATATCTGTCCAAAGAAAATGGGGGGGAAATGTCTGAGCCCCCTATTTTTTTTATGGTAATTATGACCTTCCTAATTTGGCTACAGTTCAGGGGGAGCTTCGGGGTTGAAGGGGCCTGTTTTGGTTTCACAAGGACCTTCCGTGTTGGCAACAAAATAAAATCGTGAAGGACTGAAGCCCGGATTGCCCCCTGAAAGAAAAAATCACCGGGGAAATGAGGCATTGAAGGGATTTTCAATTGTGTGAAAGTATCCCAAAAAACCTGCCATTCTCCCTTTTTTGTTACACGTTGACATTTCCCCCAAAAATGGAAGCAAAAAAAAGGGGGTTTTTGTTGGTCCCCTCATAAAATTTGGGGGCTGGGAATTTAAAACCCCAATGGGATCCAAAATTGATAAATAAATTTTAAAACATGCCCAAAGGTGCGGGAGGGTCCAAATTTGGCCGGGAAAAACCCCCTTTTAAGCAAATTTTTTGAAAAAACCCACACCCCGGGGGGGAAAGGGGGGAAAAGGGGGTGGGGTTTCCCCCCCTGTTTCCCTTTAAAGAATTTGATTTTCTTTGTAAGGGCACCCCCTAAAAGGATTTAAAAAGGGAAAAGGGGGTTTTTTTCCCCTTTAAAAAAGGGAAAAACCCCGGGGAAAATAGGGCCCCCGGGTTTAATTCCCCCCCCTCTAATGATAAAAACCCAAGTTTGGGGGTTTTAAAAAAAATTTTTTTTTGGGATCCCCAAAAGGGGCCCCCGGGGTTTCAAGGTGTTTTTTGGAAAGGTTTAAAATTGGGGTTTTAAAAGTTGGTAGGAAAAAAAACCCCCTTTTGAAGGGAAAAAAACCCACAATGTAAATTTTTTAAAACCTAGATGTCAGCCCCCTAAAAGTATATCGGGGAAAGGTTTCCATAATGGGGGAATGTCCTTCATTCTAACATTTTAGGTAGGGGTTTAATAAAGCAGGTGGGGGGGTTTTGGGGTGGAAGGGGGGGGTTTTTAAAAAGGGGTTTTTTTGGGGGTTTTATGGGGAAAAAGGGGGGAAAAAAATTTTCCCTTTTTATGGGGGGGGGAAAAAATTTTTGGGGGAAAACCACCAAGGAATATTCAAACCCCCCCAAAAAAAACCCCTTTTTCCCTAAACTTTTAAAAAGGGATGTTTCCAAAAAAATTTTTTTAAAAATTTTAAATTTAAACAGGGGAAAAAGGGGTTTCCCCAAATAAGGGGGAAAATTT
Organism: Protopterus annectens; assembly: GCF_019279795.1. Classification (NCBI taxonomy): domain Eukaryota; kingdom Metazoa; phylum Chordata; order Ceratodontiformes; family Protopteridae; genus Protopterus; species Protopterus annectens. Next base: position 1,579,991,133 of record NC_056725.1, read on the forward strand.
TTTTAAAAGGGGCAACCCCGGGTGCCTTTTAATTTCGCCGGGTTTTTTTTAGTTTTTTAAAAAAAACCAATAGTTAAGGTTTAAAGGGGTTTGAATTTTTAAAAAAGGGCGGAATCCCGGGGTTTGTGGGTTTTAAGGGGGGGTAATTTTTGGTGGGAGAAAAAAAAGGGAAACATTTCCCCCTTTTTTTGGGGGGAAAAAAACCCCTGGGAAAAACCCCCCAAAAACCAAAGGGGAGGGGTTTCATTCCAAATTTTTTTTTTAAAACCTCCGGGGAGAATGGGTCAAGGGCCAAACCCCCTATAATAAAAATTTTTTTTCCCAGGGGAAAAAGGACTTTCCCCCCAAATTTAATGAATGAAAGGTTGCTTCCCCCGGGTTTTTCCCCCGGGTTTCCCCCTTTCCCTAGTTTTCTTAAAAATTTTTAGGGGTTTTAAAGGTAGGGGGGTTTGAAAACCGGAAAAAAAATACAAAAGTTTTTTGGGAAGGGGTTTTAAGTTTGGGTGAAAATTTTTTTTGGGGCCCTTTTGGGAAAAACCCCGGGGGTTCTTTCCTTTTTAAATTAGGGCATGATGGGGGATGAGTAAGGGAAATGTCCTCCCCTGGTAATGTGGATCCCATGATGATGTCCCTATCCCTCTTACCTAACCACTTTGTCCATGTTGTTGTCAAATGGTAGGATGTATCAATTTAAAATCCTAAATTTCCAGGTTGCCCTTTCTGGTTAAAAAAGTGGTAATTTGGGCATTTATGTTTGCAAAAAGGTACATCTTTTTTATTTTTTAGGATGGGTGTGGACGTGGTTTTAAATTTTGGGGTGCGTTGTTACTGTTTAGGATTATGGGTTTGGTTGCAATTAGGCTGACCCCAAAACTTCCTGTTGGCCACCATGACAAAAAAAAAGCTGACAGCCCCAGGGTTTCCTTTTGGGCCCCTTGACCATTGGACAATGGCTGAATTTACCTGGTGCTCCCTTGAGCCATGTGAAACCCCATGCAAGGGGGAAAATAACCCGGTGACTTCCCTGAATGCCTGGGGATTTTTCCAAACAAAGGGGGTACGGTTACCTCCACCCCACGTGGTTGGTGACTGTTTCAAAAAAAGCAAAAGGTTTTGGAGGGTTTGCCATTGCGCCAAATGTTAGGGGCATGTTTTAGGTCCAAATATCAAATTTATTTTAATTTTGCCGTTTGCAAAAAACCCGTCAACATATGGGGGATGCCCGGTTTGGGGGGAACCCCTTTGGGGCCATGGCGTTTATCTTGGGCAATTATGTTTGGGGGATTAACAGGGTTTTTGTCGGGTGTAGCTTTCTTTGGTTTGAGGAACCCGCCTGGGGGCCCGTCTTATTTATGCATGTTTTGTTTAAGGGCATTTTCCTGAGCATTTGGTAGGGGGGCACGGTCAACATATTTCCCGGGGGTTGGGGGGGAACCATTAAACCCTTCCCAGGGTGTCAATTTGGTGTTTTTTTTTTGTTAATATTGTTTACCTTGGAATTTGGGGGTACCCCCCAAGGGCTAACTCTACAAGTTTTGTTATCCCCGTGGCGGGAATCCTCTTAAAGGGCCTTCAAAATTGGGTGCCTGATTGTCCCAATCTCATCAGGGGGCCTTACATTTTGGGGGTTTTTACAGGTTTGGGCCTTTCATTTATAGGTGTTTACTGGTGTTGCCCCGGCTCTGCGGGAAGGGTCTGTTTCATTGGGCTTCTGCCATGATTCCGAAGTGTCCCCGAACCTCTAACAGGTTTTGCTCTGGTAACAAAGGTTGGGCCCTTTTAACCCCAAACATTTTTGGGGGTGGCACTTCACATGACTGTTACACGTATCCAGCAAGAAAGGGGCACATCCTCCCTTTTGGGGGATACCCCCTCCACAGGAAAGGAACGAGGACTTTCACATTCAAACTAGGTTCCCACAACCTTATCTACACAGGGGTTTGATTTTTGCAAACCCACATATGGGTGTGATCCCAAACAAAAGTGACATTTCCCGGACAATCCCCTTAAATTATTTATAGCACTTTGGCATGGAAAAGGGAAAACCTTCCCCCAAAAGGGGGAGATTCTAAGGTGTCTTTCCAGGTAAAAAAAATAATGGGGTTATCCTCAGGAATAAAATTATTCACATGGTGGGTCCCCCTTGCAAAAAACACATCAGGGGTGAAATCCCTATTAGCAACCTGACAGATTAGGTGGTCCCCTTTGAAATAGGATTGTAGGCTGTTCTATTCATGAGTAAAAATTGTTTTTAACCTTGCAATGGTTTTTGTGTTAAATGTTGGTGGGGTTTGTTGCAAAGGGGTGTTTGGGGTGGTTTTGGTTTTGGCCCACTGGGGGGGGTTAATCCTTTTCCCAAATGGGGAACACCTAACACATTTCCCAACACAGTGGTACACCCTTTTAAATACCAAGTAAACTTTTAATACGCAAATGCAACTTGCTAATGTTTGTTTCATGCATTGACATTATGTGGGTTTTAAACCCGAAAGGGATGTGATGTTTGGGGGGGTTTGTGTGTGCACTATGGGGGGATGTGGGTTTTTACAGGGGGGGACATCGGGGGGGCATTACCCTTCAACGTGAGTTGGCACCCTTAAAACAAAAAGAAAGGGGGGGTATAAACACATGTGGCACTTTTAAGTAAAGTCCACAAAACAGTAGGTAATAAAACATTTCTTTTATTTTGACAAATGATAAGCAATGTGCCCGACCCGATATGTTTAAACTACTTAACAGCACTGTCCAATTCCTAGTATGTTTAAACCTGAAAGTGGCAAAGGGTATGTAGTGTTGGGTGCATTTTTGGGAACATGTTTCTGGGCAATAGGGTATACATACCTGAGCACATTAATTTCCAACTGTATTTCACCCTTGAGTACGGGGAAAGGGGTCCTAAAACAACATGTGATTTGAAAGTGACCTGTCATTATAAAGCACCCTGTGGGTATTAATGGGAACAGGGGAGGTGTGATGTGTGTGGGGGAGGGGGATTGATGTGTGGCAGTAAAGTGTGAAATTTGCCAAAAAAACCATTTTAGTCAAAGGCTGGATTGTGACAGGAACTTTTTTAATAGTTTCAAAAAATGGGACATTCAACGTTTCTGCACAGGCGTGGGTATAAAACATTTTTGAAAAACCCCAAAGTTCCCTGTTCTATTTAAAACACAGACACCCCCTTTCTGGTGTTTCCTTTATGACCATGTTTATATGCGGGGTGGGCCGTGCATCTTGCCGGGGGGGTTTTTTGCCCAAGGCCCCTGGTAAAAATTTACATGGTTTTTATGTGTGTTTGTAGGGGGACAGTCATCCGTTTTTGGTGCTTGTGGTTTTATTGGGTTTCCCCAGGGGAGGTTTCTCTTGGTGGCCCAACAGTACAAAAGGGGCCCCGACAGGGTTTTTGGGGCCCGCTGCCCCGTAGGATCCAAAAAGGGTACACATACCTGTCCCGGGGGGTGCTACGCCCACAAAATGGGGATGTTCCCGGGGCGGGGTTGTTGACTGGAACAGTTCCCCGTTTGGGGTGTCCCGACCCCCACTTCTCCTGGGGGTTGGTCGCCAGACCCAGCAGCGGGGCTTCGGACTTGACCGGGGCCCCTCCCCCATGAGTGGTGTCTTTCTGGCAAGGCCCCGCCACCCGAAACCAACACCCTGCCCTGGCCCATGGGCACTGGGGACAGCTTTTTATCCCCACAACCCTTCAAACATTGTGAAACGGAAGCATTGCAAAATACATCTGTTTATGGTTCAATGCTTACTCCCCAGCCCCCTTGGTGTTTTTAGGCCTGTGTGAGAATTCTCAATGGGGTTTCATTTGGGGACCCGGGCCCGGGAGTACCCCTCCCCAGCCCATGGGGGGGTTTCTGGTACCATTCACCTCGACATGGTGCCCAGGATATTCCCAGGTACCCTTACCCCCACTATCCCACCCGCTTTCCCTGGGCAAGGTGTTTAAAGGGGGAAAACTTCCCCTTGATTGAAACTGGTTCTTCTTCTACCTGGGGCCCCCCCACCTTCCCCCCATTCGCATTTTTCTACGTCCTGGGGCCGTTCTTCCCCCCTCGGTCCCAACAGACCGAACCCCAAAAACTGGCCAATTCGTTAAAAATTTTTGGGAAAAAAACTTCAATTAAAGAACCTTGAAATGGAACATACTTGGGCCTAAAAAATGAATTACGGACATTCAAATGCCCCCCGTAAAACAACATCTAGGGTTTTTAAATTTCTCCTGCTTTTTTTGGACCATCACCACATGTCAAAGATTACATATTTTATTTTATAAAAAGTTTTCGATTGTTAAAAAACCCCACATGATGGGTGTGGGATTGGGGGGCCCGGAATTGGAAAAGGTTGTCGTGGGCACATTTTGCCCTTTTTTTTGCCTGATACAGACAGTGAAAATTCCCCATCAATCGCTGAATCTTCTGTATATATATCATGATGCAATCATAAAATGCCAACCAGCTGCAAAAAAGCTCAGTTTGTCAACCCGGAGTTTAAATCTTTCCCCCCTCTTCAAACGTTTAAAATTTTCTTCCAAAAACCCCGGTTTTTCCTTTATCCACAATGTCCCTCTTAGTTTTCACCCTTTAACCCCCCATTGGTAAAACTGTTTACCCTGTTTCTTTCACCTTATTCCCTTTTGCTCGACCATTTACCCTATTTTGCCTTTTCCCTACTTCCCCCCTTGATTGCCCCCCTTATTGTTTGCATTCCATTTTACCCCTTTTGGTTTTTTTGATTGGCTTTTGCCTTATTTAACCCTTAGTTTGGGGGTTGCTTTGAAAAAAGGTACTTGGATCATAAAAAGGACTTCCCCAAAAGTTTATTTTTTAACGGCTGTTACAATTCTAATTTTTGTTGTAACAACTTGTCTGTCTCCTTTTTATTTTTTGGGTTTTTCCCCGTTACTGAAAAAGAAATCAATAGTAACATTTAACAAATGTAAAATAATAAAAAAAAAAAATATGGTCTTCCTGCACGCCCCGTTTGCTTGTTGGTCCAATCCTCATTGCAATGGGGAGTTTTCTGGGGGGGATCCCCACTTGCATGCCCCCCCCCCCGGGGGGGGGATGTCCCCCCCCACCCGTCACCTTTGTGGGGTTCGAGATGGGGGCATTTCAATCTCCTCAGTGTGTTATCTCAAAGTCCACATGCATGAAAACTTTTTCCCAACAACTTTGAATGCAACCTTCCGCTGGCTGGGTTCGGAAAACAGGAGGCAATCACCCCCACTCGGTGGGCACCCCCTCCACAGATACCGGATTTTTTGGGCCAGCATCTGGAAATCACAAAATTTTCAGCATAGCCAACAATCATGGACACATTCAACAGGGTGTTAACCTACATTAAGGGTTTAAAACCAACTTATACATTCTTGTCTTTTTTTCAATCTTCCTTCAAACCCGGACAAAGGGGGGTTTGGGGGCAAACCGGGTGGCGGCACAATCTTTTTCCGAAGTTGGGAATGCTATTTGGGGGCCGTGTAAAATGATTCTTCTGGTATGGGCATTGCCCTTTCCAGTTTTAAAATTAAAAGGGGGGGTCTGCACATTTTACAATACGATTCCTTCAATGGGGACATCTGGTTCATTTAAGTGTGCAAACGGGGATCTTTGTTTTAATTTTTTGGTTTTGAAAAACTCACCGGCCCCCATTCCTTTGTTTTTGCTTTTACTGTTGCTTTTACAGGTATGCACCCCCAATCCACTTTTTAAAAATTTTGACTCACACTGTTTTTGCATTTCACACCCCCTGTTAACATGACGCAAATACCTTTCAGTTCAACCAGTACACGTTAGGTTACCTCTTTCCATACGTTTTATGCAGTCGCATTGGGAACATACACCCCCCCCCCCAAGCCCTTGTTTTTTTAAGTGTTGATTAAAAATTTAGCAGTCCGGGGCATTGTCTTCCCCCTATCCCGTTAGGGGTATCCCGAGACAATGTTTGCAATCATGTCACGAAAACCTCCTCCTAAGCAAATTCAAACCTTGGGATGAAACCTAACCAGACACTAGGGCCCGTTTTCCCAAAACCCCTAACCCTCAGTGGGAAAGGGGGCACCCCAATTCCAGTCCAGAATAAACCCAGTGGACCCCAATGATACCTGTCAAGACTCAACCAATCTGCCTACAGCAGAGACCCCCATGGAAAATCCCGGCAACCCCAAACCCATAACAAAATGTGAACCAAATTTACACGCCAATTTCTGAAAATCCAAACCCTTAAAATTTAAAAAACCCCCTCACCTGTATAGGTCCCTATGTAGGCACCTCAATACCTTTCCCCGGAACGAGGTGAGGGTCCGGTTCAGCCTGTAGGCAGATGACCCGCCCAAAAACCCAAAAAAACATAACCCCAAGGGGAAGGATCTCAGCAAAGCCTGTTTGAACCTGAACTTCCTCCCCCACTGTGAGCATTACAGAGTTTGAGCCTCCCAGGAATTTGCCCGACCTTTAGTGATCCTACCCTCCCAGAAAAATGCCCAAACAAGGCCAATTTCCCCCAAAATTGATGAATATGGTTCATTACATTGCCAAACCCGCCACGGGGGGAGTTTTAACAGCTTGACCTGCCCAAAGTTATTCATTTCAGCCCCTGTAACCCCTTTTCCGTATTGGCAAGGAAAAACCCAACCCTTTGATCACAAAAGGGTGGGAAGTAAAGGGATTACCCATGGACGCTGACCCCGGGGCACCCCCCAAAATATGTTTTGGCATCAAGTGCATAACAAACCTGTTTATTTTTCCGGAGAACCAGTATAACTTTTACTGTTACCATTTTTCGGGCCCCAAAATTGCAGGGGGGGGTTGATTCAAGAATTCCCCCGTCCCTTGGTGGCACGTACAAAATGGTGTTACCATTATACTGAGGGGTTTGGGGGCCAAAAACTGGGGAGTTGCATTTTTTCCACTGGGAACTATTGACAACAGATATACCCGCTAAACATGTGATTACAGTATCAGGGGGGGGATTGTGTCTTCCACCACTGGCCTTAAACAACAAGCACCTTTTGGGGGGTTTCCAACCCGACACCACAAACTGGTACGGCAACAGTAAACACGGGGGGCAATGGGCCCCCAATTAATCTGCCCCGGTAAAGTAACCCCTGGACCAGTGGCTACTGCCGCAGGGGGAATTTCACCCTTCAGCCCTTTCCCGCAGTTAAGGTTACCTCACAATCAGATATACAACAGTAGGGGCGGACCCCATGCTAAAGGTGTGGACTATTTCCAAGAGACTCCCTTCCTCTGTAATGAGCCACCTCTTTGGGAGACCCCCTTATCCTTCCAAGGGAATTTGGGTTGGATGGGTAATTTACCCCAGGTACACCATGCACTGTTAACAAGGGGGGAAAAACTAAAGTGGACGGGCATACACATAAAGTTGGGGGGCAAAAGAAAAAATTTTACTGGCTTACCAATGCCCTAGGGGAAATGTGTTAACCCATGAATGTTATTTCAAATGTTCAGTATTCAGATAAAACCTCTCATTGGGAAATTTTTAGTGCCCTGTATTTGAGGTCCATTCCAGGGTACCCTTTTCCCCCTACGGTGTCAGCCCAGTTTTATAATTGCTTTTCTGTCCTCGGCCCGGCCGGGCTTTAAAACCCCCCCGGCTTTTCATCGGAATGATTATAACCAAAAAATTAGTGTGGAAAAAAATACTTTGTAGGAAGGGATGATCCTTTTTTGAGTCTTTACCAATGGGGGGAGATGCAATAACCCCGGGATTATCAGTTCACTGTGAAAGGCACGCAAAAAAGGGTATGGTTCCCCTCAAAGGGGGGGGGGACAAAAAAAAAGGGTAGTTTGAAATGCCCCCGGAGTGAGTTTAAATATGCATGTGTGTTGTAATATTCTGCCTATTTGCTTTTTTGTGGTGGGGATGCCCTAATGGCCCTCCCTAAGGGGAATTTAAATTTTTTTTAAAATATTGTGTCCATCCCAACCCCTTATTGGAAAAAATTACTCATGGTTTCAACTAACAAACCCCGCCAATACATACCTTGTATGATCAGTATTAAATTTTTAAGTTTGCGGATGCTTTGAGCCCACTGGGGCCTAACCCAAACCCCACCCCCGCCCTTTGCATATTTCCCAAAAATCCCCTATGAGTCTTTACAAGTTACAAAGCCTGAACCCCCTTATTAATCCCGCCTGGTAAAATAAGGCTATTTATAAAAATGTAGGACTTGCAGAAGGGCAGATTCACAGAGGAAAGGCCCGTTTTTGCAGGTTTGTGCTTCAATTACCTCACGTTTCCCTTTTGGAAGTTTAGGTCGGACCCCCATTTTAAGATTATTATAATGATGTAATCCCCCCCTTTTAATGTCCCTAACCACCTATATTCAGAACAATACAACCCTTTTGGTACCCTGGATGTTGAATTCATGGGGGATAACCACATGGACTGTATTAAAATGGGCCTTACGGGTTTACCCAAAAGTAAATAAAAGTGGTCCCCCCAAGAGGAGGCCCCTTTTGTGGGAAACGATATTACCTGGCCTTGTTTCAAGATGGGAAATGATTTGGGACTTCAAAATTTTACAATGTTTATATTTTTGCATTACAAAATATTAGGCAACCAGTAGGCTTGTCATTTGGGGGGTTCCCGAAAAGGTTAACCCCTTCTTTTATTATGTGTTTGTCAGCTTTTTTTTATCATGTTCTTTATTTTTTGTTGTGTGTCTCCTTTTTTTCTTCTTCATATTATTTTTTTCTCTCGTCTGTTCTCTCCCTACGGGGAGGAATCGTATTTAATATTTACAATCTTTTGTAGGGATCTCATATATTGATCCTCTCAAATTTAAAGCATTTGTTTGAAGCAGCTGGTTTTTTGAGTCTACGTATTTAACAGCTTGGGTTTTTGAATGGGTTTTTCTTGACTGGACCCTCGGACTGTTAAGTGTTTGGATTAAGGTTAACATTTCCCCGTTCGCTGTGGTAATTGGTTGCTGCTTTTTCCCTTTCCCCCAGGGGGGAGTACGAATAAAAAGTCAAGTAGAATAAAATTTAAAATTTAAAATTGGTAAAACATATTTCATTTGACAAGCTGAATTTTTTCAAGTAAAATTGAGGGGGGTTTTCCTTCACCTCTAGAGGGTCCCGAAACATAAAATTGTACATTTTTTTAGAGCAAAATTTTTTTCCATTCCACTATTAAAGTTATTTTTGACAATTCCTTATGAGAGTATGGTTAGGGAGGTTTAAAACTGGAAATGGTTTTTGGGGAGGGTAAGAGCCAACTGGGGTTGAGATGGGTACAATCCGGCAGGGATTTAAGCAGAAAAGGGGAGTGGCTAAACCAGGCGGGTTTCAACTGGGTTCTCAAACCAGCCCGTGTGGGTTTTTGGACAGCCCGTTATATTTTAATGTTTTTTTTAAAAAAGTTTTTGATTCTACCCAAAAGAATTTTTCAATTTTTTTCAACTAAAGGGCGGGCTTTTTTTTCTCCCTAAAAGAGGGAACCCGGGCCAAAAATCCCAAAAAATGCGGTAGTCACCCTAATTTTTTTAATGTTTCCCTTTAAAATGTTTAAATTTTTTTGGTGTGTTTAAAAAAGGGTGGTTAGTGGATAAACAATAATGTTCCAGGTCCTGGTTTCAAACACAGGGGGAAAACTTTTAAACTTTCAAATATACAGGATTAACAAAAGGCCCAACTTTGAAAGGGGAATAGGCAACAGGGGTCATTGTTAACAGGTTTCACAAATGTTTAATTTTTTGAGGATGTTATGGATGAACCTAATTATTTATATGTTTAAAATTAATTTTAAAAGTTGGTGAAAAAATTACATTTAATTACCTTAATTAATTACAAGTAACATAGGGCTGTTTTTCAATAACTTATGGGGCCGTAATTTTCCTTTAAAAAATTTCCCAAAAATCATATCTCTTATTTATTTATCGATTCCTCATTCTGTTTTAAATTTTTTTTACAGGGCGAAACAGGCTGGTTAGTGGGAGGTATCATAATTTCCAAGGTCCCGGGGGCAACGAATGGGAATTTATTTTTTTTAGCAAACTTTTAATAGTGGATGTAATAAAACCAAAAGGGATTTTAAAACCCTTTTTAAACCCGGTTCGGTTTTACTCCTAAATTTTTGGGGGGCCCCCCACCCCATTTTCTTTAAAGAAAAAAAAAGGGGGGCAGGGTGGTAAAAGGGGTACAAAATAAGCATGGGAAAAAAACGGGTTTCAAAGGGGATAACCCATGATCCCAGTTTTTGAAAGCTGTATTTTTATTATTTTGGTAGAATTTAAATTATTGGAATGTAACAACAAAAAAATTTTTTCACCCAAATTTAAATTCAGTTTTAAATTGCACTGTTTACTGGCAGCATTTGGGGGTAATTTTTTTTGGGGGAATCCCCTTTTTTTTTCATGGAATGGTTGACAGGTAAAATTAAAGCTGGGGGGTTTGGGTGGTTCAGACCGCGCATCGACAAAAAACCCGGGGGGGAAAATTGACACATTGGGATACTGGTGAACCCAAATGGAAATGGAAATTACCCCCCCCTGGGTTGCCCCTGCCTTCCAACCCAGGGGGTGTCTGGGGCTTTTCGGGCAAGGGGGGTGCTTCCAAGAGCCTCGACTGGGAGGGGGGCCAAAAACGGTCGTCCCCACCCCAAGACCGGCCCGATGAGTGGCCCCCCCGGATTGAAGGGGGCGGGCCCCCTCCCCCGACCCCAAGGGGGGGGACGGGCCACCATCCGCCCGGGCATGTCCATCAGTAAGCTGGGTGGGGGGGGGGGGGCTATGCCTTCCCAATTTTTAGGTTTGGATGTTTTTTATTTGGGATGGGTTTTATTCCATTCTTGTTTAACCATATTGGTATTCCCCCCCCCAGTATGGCCCATTTCGGGGTATCTATCACATGATTTTTGAACGCAAAACCTCCGACAGAGGGGTTTAAATGGCAACACCCCAGCATTAAAAGGGGACTAAACGCTGCAAATGTTTGGCGGCAAATGTTGTTTAAGTGTTTCCTAAAATTTTTGGATGTTGTTTTAAAGGAAAAGGGTTGGGTGGGATGGGGGACCTTCAATTTAAACATTAATTTACAAACTGCACTTAAATTACATTTTCAAAATAATCTTTTTTTACTTCATTTAAACCCGTTCCCTCCATTCCATTTTTTTAATTTGTCAATACTTCCCGCCCCTTTATGCCAAAACAAAGGTGTTTAGGTTTTGAAACTTCCTACCAAAAGTTTTCTTTACACCATATAAATTTTGGCTAAAATTCAATTAGCCCCAAATCTTTATGTTTAAATTTTTATTCCCACATGCAATTCGTAAAAAAAAGGTTTTAAATTATTATTACATTTCTTTTTTTTATACATGAGCCTTTTTGCATTAAATTTGTTCACATTCATTTGGCTTTAGGCTTTTTCACAATTTGTGGGTGTTCAAACCTTTAACGCCCACTTCTTCTAACTTTAAAGGGGTATATTCAGGATCCTCAAACTAAGCTGACTCTTGGGCATACCAGGTTACAGAATTTAATTTAAAATTTGGGCATTTTTAACATTTTAATCCCACAATTTATTTCCCTTACATTGCATATGTGAACTTTTCCCTATGAATTTTTTCCATTGCAAAATTCTTTTAATAATCATGTGTTCTGATCTGGTAAAATAAATTTTTTTACAAAATGGGGGGGGTTCTCCCCAGGGCCCGCAATTTTGGCACCAATGGGGGACAGCCAAACAAAAGGGGAAAAATTTTTGGTAAATTCCTGGTACAGCTTTTAAAATTTTAAAAATTTTTAAAAATTTTACCATTTTGGGATTTCCGGGCCCCTTGGGTCCAACTTAATTTTCTTTTCCCTTACCGAGGGGGGAGGATCTCAAGTCGGGAATAGAGATTATCAAAACGGTCCCCCCCCCCCCCCTTTATATAATGGCCCTTAGTTGGGGTCTATTAGGAAAACCCCAGATTACCCCCCAAAAACCTTCTGAAAGAACCCCCACCCACTCCCTCAGGGGAATCTTTTTAAATCGATGTTGGATTCCCCCTATGGGGCTTTAAGCCCTTTTGAAATTTTTTATTTTTTAATTGTTCATTCATAAAATTTTTACTCCCCTTTTTTTATCCCCTAAATGTTTTTTTTTTCAATTCTTATGGCTTTTTTATTCCTTATTAGTGCATGGATTTGGTTAATCTGGGAATGCTTTTTGTTTTTAAAAAGATTAAAGTTAAAAGCCAAAAATTTTAAACCCTTTTCCCGCGAGGGAACAGGATGGAGTTATTTGGGAAAAACCGGGGAAAAACTTAAATTTATAAACCCTGTTCCCAAATTAAATTTTGTTTACCCTTTAACCCCCAATTTGAGTTTTTAAAATCCTAGGGCCCCTTTTTCACCATTACATATACATTTCTGATATTTTTTTTTTTTTGTTCTTCAAAAATATGTTTTTACCATTTTTTAAAAAGGGGGTACATTTAATTTGTAAATTTTTTTTCTTTTTTTGCTTATTTCTAAAAATTGGTTTTCTGAATCCTTTTTAATGGGGGTATTAAAAGTATTATTTTGGTTCTTTGATATTTAGTTTTTTAAACCCCCCTATTAACTGTATTGGTTTGACCAAAGTGAAAATTTATTTAAAAAAAAAGGTTTTTTTTTTTTTGAATTCCCTTAAAACAGATAAAGTCAAAAGGGAATACAATCATAGATACACAGACAAATTATAGAGATTATTGTACGAGAATTCAATTATAACGTGTATTCTTGTTTCCTCTTGTCTTATGAAGATAAAATTGTGACCATTTTAAGTGTCTCTATTAGGGAGAGAACTTTCTCCCAAGGATTATTAGTCCATTTCTACAGAAAAATCCTCATTTCCTTGACTTGAATTTCCAACAGTGCTACTTCTTTCAAAAGAGAGAGAAAATCATCAATTGCTGGGATGATAGGGGAGTTCCATTTCCTAGTGATGCATTTTTTGAGACAGCCATTATAGTAAAAGAAGATATAGTTCTTTATTTTCATAACAGTGGTTTCAATTTCATTTAGAAAAATTAATGACCTTGACAAAATGAAAGAATCAGTAAAAATGGCTTGCAAGAATTCACCAATATCCTCACAAAATGTCTTAATATGTGTACATTCATATATAATATGTGACCAATCAGCATTATATTTTAGATAACATCTCCAGCATATAGCATCATTAGTATTTTTAAATCTAGCTATTTTATTAGGGGTGTAAAAGGCTCTATGCAAAAATTTCCATGCAAAGATTTTCCAACTTTGTACATTTGAAGTTAACTTAATAGAATATAGTATGCTTATTTTTGACGCATTAGATAAACACAATGAAGAATCTTTATTAATAAAATTCCATGATTTCTGATTAGATTTTGTTTCGTAACCAATAATAATTCTATATAACTTTGAAGTTAAATTTGTCCAATCAAAGTCTTTGTATAACACTTCAAATAAACAATATACACATTTAGGCATGGAATTAAATGAATTTTCTATTGTTCTACACAGATCTTGTACATATGTTATTAGGCTATTAAGAACTAAGCAGTCACTATTTGATAAATTGAATGTATTAATTAACTGATTAACATTCATGACTGTCAGATTTTCTATACATTGATACCAACATAAGAAATTATTTCCTTTCATGAATTGAGAGTATTTATGGAAATGGTATTAATAAAGTCCTTTGTAATATTAAAAGAAGTTAATAGCTGAAACCATAATTTAATGTCTGTATTATTGTTTATGAAGCTTCAAAAAGTGTTATAAATGTAATTTATATAATTTAGATTAGTAGGTTTGGTGAAATTGCATTGCAAGTTAATACAATTGATATGCCAGAGTATATTGTCCTGTCCAGTCAGTTGTATATTTTTGCTAGTTTATATTCTTCATGAAAAATAGCAGTATGTAATGTTTTCCAAGCGGAAGAACTTTTTGGATCTATCCAATTTATAACTGTTTTAAGAATAGATGCTTTAATGTAAGATTCTAAATCAGGAAAGTTTATGCCTCCCATCTCCCAGGGTCTAATATGATTTAAAAAAAGCTATCCTATTTTTTTGGAATACCAAAGAAAACTTAAAAAAATTCTATTTAATGCTTTTAAAATTTTTTTACTAGGTATAACAGGTATTGCTAGTGCAACGTAGTTTACCTTTGGGAGAAGTACCATATTTATTAGTTGCAATCTCTGTCTTCAAATGTTAGATACACTTTATTCCAATTCCCCATTAATGATTTAATTGTATTCAGAATATTAAGGAATATAAAGGAATCTGGACAAAGCCTAAAATGATGGGGGGCAAAGGCCCCAAAATAGGGACAGATTTTTAATTATTGCTCTTAAAAAGTTACTTGAGTAACAGGACATGTTTTGGCATGCATTTTTTGAAGGATAATAAGTCTAAAACTGAACTTATGTCACTATTTAGTGAATTTAAACTTCAGTGATTTATCAGAAAACTGCAAATTTTAGTAGGAGCAGACCAAAAATGAGGCAAAAATTAGGACAGTTAAGAGGAATGGGGGGGGGGGGTACACACGGGTGCGCTTCACATTTGAACTCTGTTGGAGGTTCAGATCACACCTGGGGTGGTGTTTTGGGATAACAGGCACTAGCTGAGTCACCACCGAGGTTGGACAACACAACCATTTTATCGACTGCATGTCCATCCCCCAACACAGCAGGAGCCAAACATATCAATAAAAAAAGAAATTCTCCTCAACAGTATACATGATGCCAAACCCAATGTGCCTCAGTCCTCTCCTGCCCCCAACATGGATCGGGGCATGTTTTGGGAGGTTTGTCAGATTTGATAAGCCTGATGAATAAAAGTGGCACTTGGGGTCAACTGCTGAACAGCTGCTAGGTGGGTGAAAAAAAAATAAAAAAGTACAAATGCACAACTGTGCTCAGCCGTTCTGATTTCCGCCCATCACATAAGCTTACAAGGCCACAGGGAAAAAAATGAAACTTGTTGATAATGACCCAGCATGTTGAGATGCTCTCCACATTAAATCCCAAATTATGGTTGAAGAGGGCCGGAGTTGAGTCTCTTTCTGTTAAATGTTAACGTCTACCTTTTCTTCCATTTGGTTGACTTAAAATATTCGAGAAAAAGCAATTTTTTACAGACTGCTATAGAATAAATAACCCTGAGATTTTTGTCAGTAAGAATAAATTCATTGTCAGAGATATTCTAATATCTGTGCTCATCAGCTAATCAGAAAGTACAGCAATTTTTAACATACTTTTATGTCTGACAAAGGCAGTTAAACTACGCTGTCCTGATTGCTGCAATACCGGCTCCTATTATAACATCTTTATTCTGTCTGCAGTTAGAAAATACCAGTTAAATCACCCTGTGCACATCCCCATGGACACAGTGACACATGTTAATGGTCACTTTAAAACATTATTTCATGGACATCACTTATTGTCATAGTTAAGCTTATGCGAACAAACAATGGCACATATTAAAACTGATGGGTACTCTGGCACAGTGCAACCAACTCAGAATTTGTAGTTCATTAGTCATGTTCATGCATCACAGCATTTAATGAAAAACACCACAGTTTGGCACAAAGAGAAAGCTATAACCCAGTCTTGTGCAGAAAACAGCTCGAGTACATTATGTATTATGCTAACACTACAGATAATGGGGCTCACACAGAGATTGTAATTATAGATTTATTTTTTACATGGTGCATGGCAGTCAAACTTATTCCCAAGTGTACAAAAACACAGTTTTCTTCCTATCATGGTACAATCATTTCCACGTTTTACTGTCTTTAGACTTTTCTGTTTTGAAATGCTATATAAAAAAAACATTTTCACTATTGTACTATAACTGAGAACAACATGCCTCAACTATTTTGCTCAAGAATCAAGAACAAAGCCAAAAAAAAAAAAAGAGATAAAAGCCCCAACAATAATTTTTACTTACTCCAGTTCAATTAAAAAGTTGACAGAACAACACATTTTGCATCAACATACATTTTCTGAGCAATAAGCATGAAACCAATGTCTGGCTTTACTTACTGATTGCAATCCTCAGCAACATAACTGAAAATCATATTTAATAAGGGACTGGACAAACTATGACACAAGATCATGGATATTCTGCAGAAGCAGGGATATTTGAGAGATTTGATTGTTTTGGGATCAGGTACACATCTTAGACCAAATTAGAAAGACATTTTATGCAACTGCCCCAAATTTAAACTTTTAGGATGCGTGTGATCCTGGATGCTGCATAAATTCCTTACAATTGGGGAGAGAGGCCAGAATGAGTCACACCCATTCAGAAAGCATTCATTAACTGGCATTTTATTAATTCTGACCAAGATTTTTAGCATTTAAGTACCTGGTGGCAACACATTTTGTTTGTTTTTTTGTCAAGGTGAGGTTTTGGGCCTATTAAAAGTTTTAAGAGTCCATGAAAACTACTATATCTGAGCGATAAAACACATTGGCTGATAACATATTACTTCCCAAGTTATACATGGTTAGAAAACAGTTCACTCAACACCAGTTCACCCATCAAGAGTAACTTCACTCTTCTCTGCTAGAAACAGTATGGAGGGACATAGGGCAGTACTAGAATGTTCCAGAACACACACCCCTAACCTTTTTTTTTTTTTTTTTGCGCAAGAAATAATTTTTTTTTGTAAGAAAGACAGTGGCAGCAAACGATTATATTTACTGTTCATTTGTATGTGGGACCATGTCAGACACAATTGAAATTCTAAGCAGGATGCATCTACAGTCCCGCCATAGTCAGTTTGGTTATAATATCAAAAAAACTTACTATTTGCAGTGATTACCCTATTCTGAATCTATTCAGAGAATTATTACGACTTGCTTGCCCCTAGGTAATTAAGATACCCATTCCGAAATGGTTCATCTGACTTCACTACTACTCTTCATTCATCTCAGTACTCAGATGAGAACCCAAGGTATGGACCATGTGCCACAAATGTATTTTCAACAAGGATTTTTTTTAATAGTGGTTTCTGTTGTAGAATTCTGCTCTAACACTTCCTCTGTAAATGACTCTAAAACCTACTTAGACATCGTATAAAGTGAAATCAGTAAACTGAGCATTTATTTGTCTCGTATCCATTACTTTCATGCTATTATTTCAATATTTCTGAAGGTTACTTGTTGTAATGTGCTGTACAAGGTTATCATGGCCTCTACATTACAACTGACTAAATGAACACTACTACTTGCTACAAAATGACACAATGGTCTAAGCTAGCAAAAGCTACAACATTTTGTTTACACACTGGAATTAAATCTCATGCAACTTCTCTTAAAGGCATTTTTTAATGCAAGTACGCAGATCCCCCCAAGCTGTTTCCCTTCGATTACTACCATTACCAGCAACATTCACAGGCCTCCCAGGAATCACAGGAATGATTATGATGATAATGTAGTTTGCCCATCTATCTCTCCCTTGCAGAAGGGCACTCACCTACCCTTCCCCACCCCACACTGACCTAAAAGCAAGCTACTAACAGGGAAAATCCACAAACACTTAAAATGAGACTCTTCTATAATTATACCAGGAATCGACTAAACAAGTTTGCTGAATCTCAGTAACAGAGTGATTCAAACCAAGTACTTCTTCAAACAGTGATACCTATAAACAAAACAATTTGCGGAAAACTGGTAAGTTTTTAATGCTAAAGTCAAGGGTGTAACAATTTGCTTATTCCATTAGCATCTTGCCTTTGCGAGTTTTTTGCATATTGTCAATATACTGCTGTACCCACATCACGTATACCACATATACAGCAGATCCTCAAAAACAGCACACAGTTACACATATAGAATTTCACAACTAAGAAAACTGCACCATAGTAGTAAGCGGAAAATGTTGCCAGTTAGGATGATCCATATTTTTGTACATTCTGATCCCTCCTCCCAAGTTTAACTAACAAAACTGACAGTAACTCTGGATACGAAAAAAAAATCTTAATACTGTGCATTTTTGACAGACCCTTTTGATGTGGAACACGGACTTATGACTCGAACTGAGGAACATTCCTCAAAATGAGGTATACTTGAGAGGTATTGTACCAAAACATTATGGCATTTCTTTTACAGCATTGCAACAAGCAAGCTCCTCTCTCACCAGCTGCCTCCATCAGACTCCAAAAGCACTTACTGCACCCGGGGTACATTAATTTCATGGTGAAGCAGACAGGATTCGTTAAGTTTTACTTCTCCATGTTGACCTCAAATTCCTTTACTTAGAGCACACTACCATTGCTGCCCTAGTTATAACAACACCACCTATGACCCCCCCCCCCCCAGTGCTGCTTCCATTACGTCACTATCATTGCATCAGTATTCAGAGTCTTCCCTTGAGTCACTGGGATGACCCTGGGGGCCAGAGGGGGTGGGGCAGGACTGACAAGTAGTGAAAGCCAGACCTGTGGAAATGCAGGCAAACTCTGATTCTCATCCCACACAGTCAGTTATAAATTGAGAAGCTACATCTGTATAACAGCCTTTCAGTATGTTAATGTCCAAGGAAGATATCTATAAAGTAATCAAAGCTTCAACCTGGAAAAAGTAAAGCCAGTACCAGCAATTTTAAGGACTCCATTCTCTCCACATAATGCTCTGACACTGCTAAACCTTAGATAACCTCCTTCTCCCAAAATGTTGCAAATCCAACCATCCAGAAAGTACAGTTGTGTACACTTACCATAAATGTAGATGTTAGAGTGTATTCACTGTTGCAGTCATTACATTTGGGTAATCCTGCTGGCAGGTTGCCCCCAGTCGGCCTGAATTCCAAAGTCTTGGGTCCTGCATCGGCTGCTGTAGCCCCTTCCCTGACGTCTGGTCGTCAGGGGTATAAAAGAAGGAGCCGACGCCATTTTCTTCAGTTTTTCTTGCCCAGATGTCAGGTGCCCCCTAGAAGAGTAGCCAAAATTTATATATAAAATTACATGCACCAATATAAACTTGACCTTCATCTACAAGCAAATACACCACATAGGTTGTATAAATCAGAGAAGGAAAGATAAGTTCCAGCAGAAAAAAGGGGGATGGTGGGTGGGTAACCTGGACTGCAACAGTGAATACACTCGAACATCTACATTTATGGTAAGTGTACACAACTGTACTATGTTCTTTGTGTTTCACTGTTGCAGTCATTACATTTGGGTAGAGTCCCAAAGCTATGGTTGGGAGGCTGGAGCTAAACAGAATTAGGAGTGGGTAGGAGGCCCTGCAGAACTGCAGTGGCAAAGCCTGCCCTGGATTTAGAGTAGAGTGGCAGATGATAGTGCTTTGTAAAGGTGTGCACTGAACTCCAAGTAGCAGCCTCTAAAATGTCTTTGGTTGGTACTCCCCTGAGAAAGGCTGCTGAAGTGGCTGCAGCTCTGGTTGAATGTGGCCTAATGCCCTTAGGCACTGGCTTGCCATGTTGAAAATAGCAGAAACGAATGCAGTGGCCTATCCACTTTGAAATAGTCTGCTATGAGATGGCCTTTCCTTGTGATCCTGCAGCATATGCCACTAGTAATTGCTCTGTGTTCCTGAAAGCTTTGGTTCTGTCCAAGTAGAATCTAAGCTGTCTGTGTACGTTCAAGGAATGCAGAATTCTCTCCCCCTTATTCTGTGGATTTGGATAAAAAGTTAGCAGATGAATGGTTTGGTTAAGAGCCACACTGGACACCACTTTAGGCATAAATGTCGGGTTTGTCCTCAGAGAAACCCTGTCTGGATCAAACATGATAAAAGGTTCCACAGCCACGAGTGCCTGTAGCTCTGAAACTTGACTTGCAGAAGTTATTGCTAGGAGCAGAGCTGTTTTCCAAGATAAAAACTTTAAATCAGCAGTAGCAGCTGGCTCAAATGGAGGCAGGGTGAGTTTTTCCAAGACATAGTTGAGGTCCCATGCAGGCACTGGTGATCTCCTTTGAGGCCGGCTCCACTGAGGTACTGCTTTAATAAAGGATGAGAAAAGATTGGTGGCTCTGTATTGTAATGAGCCGAAATGGCACAGGCATGAATTTTAATTGATGAAAAAGATAGGCCTTGGTCCAGCATCTCAGTTAAGTATTGCAAAATCTGAGGAATATTTGGTACAGCTGTACAAGTTCCTTGTGCCTAGTTCCAAGCACAGAATATCTTCCATTTTCCAGCATAAGATTTTCTAGTACTGGGCCTTCTGGCTTCCAAAATGACATCCATCACAGCTTTACGGAGAGGTGTGTTTTGTATGATTACATTATCCGCCACGCTGCCAGGTTTAAAGTCCTGAGTTGGCTGTGCAGGATCTGATTGTTTTGCTGGGATAGTAGATGGGGTTATTTGAGGTAAGGTCCAAGCTGGGCATCAAGACAAATTCCTTGGGATTGGATACTAGTACTGGCGGGGCCAGTCTGGGGCAATCAGTATCATCTTTAGCTTCTCTTGTCTGACCTTTAGGAGTACTTTGGGGTGGAGTGGCAGTGGAGGAAAGGCATATACTGAGAGGTTCTTCCAGCTGAAAGATAGGGCGTCCATTTTCCATGCTTGTCTGTGGTAAGTCCTTGTGCAGAACCTTTTTAGTTGGTAGTTTGTGAGGGGAGGCAAATATATCTATGTCCGGGCATCCCCATTTCCTTATCATGCTGAAGACTTGTGGATCCTAGTGCCACTCTTGAGGATCCATGAGGTTTCTGCTTAGTTCGTCTGCCAGAGTATTTTCTTTTCCTGGCAGGAATTGTGCCTGCAGATGTGCTTGGTAAGTCAATGCTGTGTCCCATAAAGTCATGGCTAGTCTGCAAAGGGGGTAAGAATGTGTGCCCCCCTGCTTGTTTATATACCATATGACCATGGTATTGTCTGTCTTTATCAGTAGTGGTCCCGGATGAAGTAGGTCCTTGAAGGCTGTCAGGGCATTTTGAACAGCTAGCATCTCTTTTTGATTGATATATAGATGCATTTGGTTTGCGGGCCATGTGCCCTGAATGCATCTTCCTGCCATGTGGACCCCCAGGCATAATCTGATGCATCCGTTGTTAGTGTTTGCCTGGCTGGGGGGTTAAGTGAATGGCTGTCCCTTGTTCTGGTGACAAGCCCTTGACCACCATTGAAACTCCTGTTGCAGGCAGGGAATGAGAGTAATTATTGCCTCCAGGCTGTGGCAATGTTGTGTCCAAACACTTTTTAGGTACCACTGAAGTTTCCTCATATGCAGTCTTACATATGGAATTAGTAGAATGCAGGATGCCATGAAGCCCAAAGCCTGCAGAATCTATCTTGCAGATAACTGGCCCTTTGTTGCCAACATCTTGAAATAGGTAGTCAGTTGCCTTTGTTTGTCTGGCGTGAGATAAGCCATCTGGGCAGTTGTATTTAAGCTTGCACCCAGAAATATTATCTCTTGAGAGGGTACTAGTTTTTATTTCTTTTCGTTGACTGTGTACCCTAGGCATGTTAGAAGTCTTTTCACAAACGCCAGATGCTGTAGAAGAATTTCCTTGTTCTCTGTTTGAATTAGACAGTCGTCCAAGTAAGGATATATTTGTATTCCTCTTTGTCTGCAGAATGCAAATACTGGTGCCAGGCACTTTGTAAAGACCCTAGGCGCAGTAGATAAACTAAAGGGCAGTGCAGAGAATTGGTAATGCATTAAGCCAGCTTTGAATCTGAGGTATCTTCTGCATGATTGTCTGATTGGGACATGCAGGTATGCCTCTTAATTCTAAAGTCACAAGCCAAGCATTCTTGCCCAGCATGGGCAGAAGCTGCTGCAGAGTTAACATTTTGAATTTTGGAATATCCAGGAATGTGTTCAGAATAGATAGGCCCAGTACTGGTCTCCAGGCCTTGTCCTTTCTGGGTACCAAGAACAGTCTTGAGTAAAATCCTTGTCCCTGTTCTTGCTCTGGTACTTGTTGAATGGCCCCCATGTCCCTGAGGGATGAGACTTGTTTTTGTGCCTCTGCCCATTGATTTTTTGGCAGATCTGGCCATCTGTTTGCCTTTGGCAGGGTATGGAAATGGAACTTGTAGCCTTGTGACACTAAGTTTAGAATCCACTTGTCCTGGGTTGTAATGTGCCAGTTTTGAGAAAAACAAGTGCTAATTTTCCCCCTAAGGGCGCTGCCAAGAGATAAGTGCTTGGTGCAGGCAGGGGGAAGTCATTGAGACTGTTTCCTGTAAGGTTGTGATTTATCTTCTCCAACTTTGGAGGTAGAAGCACCCCATTGCTTTGACCTGTATGAACCATGCGCCTGGGATCTGCCCCCTTTGAGGTCTGACACAGGAAAGAACCAATTCTTTGTAGGCCAGTTTCTACTAAACCTAGGTGGCTGTACTTGTAAAAAATCTTAGACAGTTTGCATTGCTTTAGCTTTGTCCTCCATTTTCTTTAACACCTCTTCTGCTTTAACACCAAACAAAGAATCATGCTGTAAAGGTGCATCTAATAATTTAACCTTCACATGATCAGGCAGATTTTGTTCCTTTAACCAAGCATGCCTCCTAATAACAGAACCCGTAACTGCCTTTCCTCCACGGCCCTGCAGGAGGCCTCCAAAGAACCAAAACCACATTGCAAAGTATGCTTTCCAACTTGTTCAGCTGCATGCAATAAATCCTGCATTTCCTTGTTGTCTGCACATTCACAGTTTACCAACATTTACTGTTTAAGCAATGCCATGACATGTTGCTGATATTTGAGCACATGAAACTGACAGTTTAAGGCCCTTGTAGCCAAGGTAGCAGATGTGTAAACCTTTTCCCCCCATCTACCCAGTGCCCTAGAATCTCTGTCAGAGGGGGTAGGGTTTTTTGCAGCAGAACCCTTAACTCCTTTGGGACACTGAGAAATATTCTCTGGGTCTGCAGCAAGGTTTTTAAAAAGGAATTTATGAGAGACAGGAACCCTATAATATCTATCGGGCTTAACAAGAGCTGGAGGGTAAGGAGTCAGGGGTAAGACTAGACTCTGAAAACACATCATCTACAATGTCTAACACAGGTGGAATGGCTAGGGGCCTGTGTTGAGGAAGTAAAAGGAAATCTCTGAGCTTTTTTTTAGATTCTGAAAAATCTTGGCTCTCCCAGTGGAAATGCTCCCTCATGGTATGCAAGGTTTCTCCAAAAGAATAGTCCTCTGGAGGAGAAGCTGACGGTATAGATTCTTCAGCATCAGAATCCTCATAGGGGGGGGGGAAGAGAATATTCCTGATCAGAAGAAGACTCAGAAGAAATAGAAACCTGATCTGAAGATTCATAGTCAGTCTCTTGCTTAGGCCTCTTAGGAGGGGGACGGGAACCCCTGATCAAAGTAATCAAGTCTTCGGCCATTTTGAGCATCTGTTTTTTGGGCATAGAGGCCTGTCCACGTGGATCTTGAGTTTGTTTCTTTGCTTTAGAAGATGCTTTAGTCTTTGCCTGTGAAGCTGAAGTAGGTTTAATGCAAAGATGTTTAGGTCTGAATACACCCTCAGAAGCCAGTGCCTGCTTAACGGCTCCGGACCCATCTGAGGGAATAGTATCCAAGGCTCCAATACCTTGAGTTTCCAGCAGCATGGCTGACTCCACATGGGAGTCGGTAGCAGTCTGCGACTCTAAAGTAGTGGGTGTCAGGGGCTGCGAAAGCGCCTCACTGAGAACCGGCGACTGGCTTAGGAGAAGCTTCGTCATCGGTTTTGGGCCTCGGTTGTTTATCTCTCTCCTTTTCTTTGCGTTTTTTGTGAACTCCGGTAGTCGGATGGCTATCTGACGACATTTCAGGATAATTAAACCGGCGTACAAAATAGTTTAAAGCAAAATCATACAGACGCGTAATAGTGTGTTGGTTAAATCTAGCACAAAACCGACAACCAGAAATGTGATCAGGGCCTAGGCAAGGAATACAGTAAGAATGAAAGTCCTTATGAGGTATTTGCTTTCCACAAGAAATACAATTATTTACTTTTTCTGACATCAGTCTGGAGCAAGAAAAAAGTTTCCCCAATGGGGTACATAGCTTTATTGAAGACTTTGGATCTGAAATTCGAACATGAAAATCTCAGAAATCGGCCGACCGGCACTTACAAACTGTTGCTGCTTCGGGTACCGCACGGCAAGAAAGACTAAAGAAAATGGCGTTGGCTCCTCCTTTTATACCCCTGACGACCTGATGTCAGGGAAGAGGTGACGGCGTCCGACGCAGGCCCCAAGACTTTGGAATTCAGGCCGACTGAGGGCAACCTGCCAGCAGGATTACCCAAATGTAATGACTGCAAAACAGTGAAACATGAAGAAGATCCCTTTCTTCCCCATTTTCTCACATAGGGTCAGGGTGTCACTTCAACAGTGGCAATCATCTAGAGCCAAGATTTACACTGCCAAGTGGCTAGCCCTGCCACGGTTGATCTTCCACACCACACAGCTAATTTAGTGTCCAATCCACCTACTGCATGTCTTGGTATGTGGGATGAAACCATAGTGTCCAATCCACCTACTGCATGTCTTGGTATGTGGGATGAAACCATAGCACCTGGTGGAAACTCATGCAAACATGAGGAGGATGTGCAGACTTGGCAAAGACCTAAAATCAAGTTAAGGGTGCATGTTGCAAGAAACTACACCAGGAGTTTACTAAACTAGCTATCCGAATGCCATTATGAACACAGTGTTGATTAATCTATATGGTCCATCCTGAAAACAGGAGAATAATCCAGAATCAAAAATGTAAGCCTGGAATGCTGATGTCAAGAGATGTAACAATCTGCTATTTCACAGACATCTTTCTTTTGCAGTCTCTTTGCATATTGTTAGTATACTGCTGTACCCAAATCATGTACGCCACATAAAAGGCAGGTGCTGAAACAGTGCACAGTGCAACATAAATTTCCCCAGTTTAGGAACACTGCACCATCATAGTAGTCCAAATGTATTGCCGGGAAAGAGTATTTCTACTTCGGCCTACCTTTACCCCCCCACTTTGCATCACAATCACAGTCCCCTCAAGTTTTATCAGCAAAACGGACAGAATCCAAATAAGTCAACTGGTAACTGGCAAGCTACAGTAACTGAACTGTAAGTGAAGACTGCTCCAGACACAAGAGGACTACCAGCATAAGAACATAGGACAAAAATATAACAGGTAAATTAACGCAAAAGAAAATACTTCCAAAGGATGGGAAGTGTGCATGAATTTAATTTCTCCAACATATCAGTATCCTACCACCTGCTGTTTTATTTGCTCACTGCTACTAAGCAAACTACAATGAACTTCTGGTTAAACTGACCTCTACCAAGAGGGGAATGTGCAAATTAGGCTGCCCTACTGGCCCAAAATTCTTACAGGTCATCACCATTTACAGACTTTTAGTGGATCATAATAAACACACAA
>NC_056725.1:1580023994-1580026494 GCF_019279795.1 Protopterus annectens
ACTGGTCTCCATCCATCTAAAGGCAAGAAAGATGGGTCTCAACCATCTCAAGTTTTCTAGAAAATGTTATCTGTTCCAAAACAGTTGTCAAAAGCATAACATGCATACAGCAGTAGATATTACAAAAATAGTGTCACACACATTCATTATGTCTCTCCCATTGTAACATTAGTTTAGCATGCAACACAGAAGGCAGTGTACAAGGAGCAGCCTGGGGCCATTCCTCAGCTACATTTTTAGGACAGGCTAATAAAATGTTAAAACTGCTTCAGACATAAAATAACCAAATTGGGAGAGAGCAAAAGTGTTACTAGTTTCCAAAGCAGCACCTCAGGTGATTCAGAATAACACATCGCCATTCAAATGGTAACAAGCACAGCAACAAAAATAAAATGAAGTTGAATGTGTGATGCTACAAGGACGTTATGGTACATATCCTAATAATGGTTTGCCTAAAAATCCAGCATTAGTACCCAAAGAAGCACAGTTCACAGATTTAGTTCTTTCTACACAGTGGCCATTACTACTTGGCATCTGAGCTATCCCGGTTTATACTGAACTAAGGTATGCTGTGAACTTTGGTTATTAGTAGGAAGCTTGGGTAGCATACTGCAGAAGGCATCTCTCCCCATGCTCTTCCTGTGGAAAGAAACAAGTTACTCCATTTTTACAAATTACCAAGCAAACCCAGAAAGCATTGACAACAAAAAAAGGAAGGATAATACTGGCCACCAGATGCACTGGAACATGGATGCTAACTTACCTCAAAGGAGTGCCGCACCTGGAGTGTGGATGCTGACCTCACAAGAGTGTCACGGTGCTTACTAATGCCACTCCTCAAGTTTCAGAGTCTTGGAAATTATCCTGATTTCTGGTTATATCTGACTGAATTACACATTCTGTATGTATTCAGAAAATTTTTTTGCCCACCTTTCAAAATCATACTTGAACAGCTATTGGGAAAATCATGCTTACATCTGGTCAGTATGCTTAGGAGCATAATGACAGTTCCAGTGTCCAAGCTTCAGTCTTGATTTTCTGGTCACAATCTGTGGAATCTGCATTCCGTTTTCTCCAGGTGATCTAGCTTCCAAAAACAGTGGTTGATTGGTGGTACAACTGTCCACATATGTATTACCCTTTCTCATGTGGTCCAGCACATGGCTGAAAAGGGTCTACCTCACTTACCCAGTTAATAAAGACAAGTCCACACAAAGAACGTGACTTGAAAAGGTCCCCCCAAACATCAGTTTATTAACCAGCTTATCATGATTAGACAAAATAAACTAGAACAATATCCATAACAAATACTCAAAACATAGTAAAAAACAGCTGTATAAACACTAACTGCAAAGTCATATGGTACTCTATGCCTTTCTATAGGCCTCACTCCATACACAGGTCCTCCCATTTACTTACACCTTCATTACTGGGATGTCCAACTGAATGACTGCATGTAATTTTTAACCATTTTTTTTTATTAAAATTTAAACAGCCATTAACCACGGCACATAATAAAATGCCTGTAATCATTAACACCAACAACACTTAAGCAAACAAAATATGCATAACTAGTAGAAACATACTAAATAAACATACAATATACACATTCAATGACTTCAATAATGTTGGATTCATCCTGGCAGTAACCATTATAACGCAAGTAGTCCTGATCAAACTGGGAAGGTTCGGTTTCTGACACCATAGTCATATATTTCAAGAATGATGAGGGAGCAATTACCCTGGTGTCTTAAGTATTCCTCAAAAAGCTAAGTAATTCACTACCCCTTCCTGCCTCTCCCCCAAGACCTATGGATACAGGGCTCCTCAGGACTAGGAATGGCCTCACAAGCTACAAGGCTGAAATGCTAAGCTTTCTTTAAGTAAATCAATTCATTTTAAGGATGCTGTATATTTTCTAGGCCTCTACTAAAATGAATTCTCCTCCTTCTATATGCAAAGGAA
This sequence comes from Protopterus annectens, assembly GCF_019279795.1. Taxonomy (NCBI): domain Eukaryota; kingdom Metazoa; phylum Chordata; order Ceratodontiformes; family Protopteridae; genus Protopterus; species Protopterus annectens. The sequence goes on from NC_056725.1 coordinate 1,580,025,960, forward strand.
AAATAAAAAAAATTACCAGGCACATTCCCATTCTGCTACCTTGGGAGTGCCCACCCAGCTCACAAAAATCCTGTTCTCCTTTTAATTATTCTAATATCATATGCAGTACAGGCCAAGTAGCTTTCTAGATCAAGAAGGATGTATATCCCCAACAGCGTAACTATGAAAAAACTCACAGGATAGCTCTGGACTCAGCTGGGATGACTCCATCTACTGAATGGCACATTCTTTGGTTGGGAAGACTTCTAAAGGATAGTTTAACCATTTGGCCTCAAACCTCTCTAAATGAGGTATTAAAAGTGGTCTGCTGCTTCAGAGCACAGATCTAAGGAGAAAAGCTCCACAAGGTAATGAATTGTAAAATGTTTAATTATACAACATTAAACATCAATGATGAGCAAAGTTTTAGTGTTAGCATATACTTTTTCCTTCAACATGAAACTCTTTTTTTCTGTTCAGTTATTTACATTAGTTTTAGAACACCAAAATATCAATAGCTGCCACATGTGTAATGGCAAATCAATGAAAAAAGATA
>NC_056725.1:1580031494-1580136494 GCF_019279795.1 Protopterus annectens
GGAAGAAGGGGAAGAAAAAGGCAGTCCCCTCAGCTAAGGAAGGAGAGACTGTCAGACAACATCCCCACCCAGAAACACCAAAAAAGTTTGTTAAAGGAACATCTGCAAACCCTTAAGCAGCTACTGTTCAACTTGAACAGTACTGACTGGCCAATGGACACTACAGGATTGTGGTGCACAATTTTCCTTTGGAGAGGGAAGCAAAGAGCTGAATATTTGCTCTTGGTTATATATGAAAGGGCACTCAATCCAAAATTCATCTTATGAAAAGGAACATCTGTTCCCCAGCATATTGTAGGTGAGGCTAGAAGAAATAGAGCTGGATCTTTTAGTTACACTGTCTGTTTTTAGCAGAATTTTTTCAAGTAAAATGCAATGAGTCCTTGGTCTGGCTGTGCACAGTCAGATACGAGTTCTTGAAAGACCCGAGGATGTAGCTGCTTCATGAGGTACAGCTTGATGGATATAGTCCACCATTAGGTGGTGCCTGGAAGATGACATTTTTACCACTGGACAACAAGTCTTATGCCTACATGGCTAGCCTGCAAAGGGTACACAATTTTTTTGTCACCTTGCTTGCTCATGTATCACATTCCTGTCAAGTTGCTGATGTCTATCTGTTGAACTTTCAGAAGCAGACATCTTTTGAATGTTTTCAGCATTAACAGTACTGCTGAGATTTCCCTCACCCCAATATACATTTTCATTTGTAATAGATATGTAATTTTGAAGACAGTGAAGGACTCTGGTGACACTGCCCACCTAGAGTTTTGATACACACTGGTCATGATGACATACCATTCTTCTGAATTCTTCATTCACTCACCACTTCAGATTTTTCACTAAGCCAAAACTCACTGGAAGCTTTTGATTCACTGGACTTGTTATTTAGGCCCAAAATCAGAGAAGTAATGGTGAATGCTGACATTTCCTCATGTGAAGTCTACGCAGAACAATCACAAGGCTGACAGACAAGAGCACCAGTGTGACTAGAAAGGTTCATATTAAATTAATGACCTAGGACAATGCCCACTGGAATACACAAAGGTTTGTACATATTCTGCAAAGTCAAAAACAATGCATCGCAAAGAAAACTGGATTGCCTTCATGAAGGGCTTCTCTTGCCTAGACCCAAAAATGATTCCTGACACTGACCATCATCACTGCTGAGTAGACAAACGGAATCACCAAAATGAGAATGTTTAACACCTTGGTATATGGTTCTAAATTATCGTGGCAGCAAACAGCAGTGCTATTGCCAAGATTTCTGACCAATGCACAGCTTGTGGTGATTCTTTAAAAGTTGCTTTCTGACTGGTTCCATGACTTCTGATTTATTTGTCAAACATAGTGCATACAGTTAATCAGAACTAGCTGGAACATTAAAGCAATTAATCTGCTGTCACTTCATCATTGCTAAACAGCTGTGGATCTGGACTAACCAATGTATGCATGTGAAATAAATGGACTATATTGCTATAAGCACTGTATATTGCACTTGATCACGGTCATACTGCTGAAGTGTGCCCAGTCAGATTACAGAGTAGAGCTAGTTGGTGTCTGAAAATAACTGATCACAGCTGTGACTCAACTATGGTTACAAAATGAGAATATAGGGAGAACTTCTTCCATTTAACTGCATTAAAATTGTAGAAGTATGATTACATTCTGGAACAACTTCTTTCCCCTCACTGCAGACAAACACTGCATCTGACAGACAGTTACAAAATGGTTCAGGAGTATGCATGTGAGGAGTTTATGTATCTGTATGTACATATATACATACATACATAACATGTGTGCAGCATGGACAGTGTGAACAAAAGTCAAATGCTTCCAAAATAAAGTACCATCAAAACATTTACTATAGACAATTTAGACAGTTTCTTCACATTTAAAGGAGGTATAACTTGTCAAAAAGGACATACTTTGGCTTTGTATTAGTACAGCATCCCAGAGGCTGGACTACACTTGAGTGGGTGTGGCCTTTGTGATTGACAGGTGAAGTGGGCATGTCATGGTACAGAAAATATGCATGACTGACAGCCATGCAGATTGTAGTGTGGCACACCATGCATACATTGACTGTTTATCATGCATACATTTGTTGCTGATTGTGGAATGCTAAGTTGTAGAACACTGCCTCCCAAGGTGCCCAGTATCAAGTCCCGTCTAAATCCTGTCGTGTTTGAGTAAGAAATGCTAAAGAAACAGCACTATAACAAAGTTTGTTTTTTTTTTTGTTGTTTTTTTTTTTTTGTTTCCCCTGCACCAACACAAATTAAATATGCCAACTCTGAGATCGCACTACGAGTAAAAGGGTAAACTATGAACAGAAAATGAATATTCATACTGCCATTGGTATGAATATTACTTAACTTTTATAAGATGTCACCAATTGTTGGATGGCGGGTGGGGTTTATGTTTGACTTGCTACTGCGTATCCTGCGAGGTACTGTTCTAATACTAAGCCCATACTTTTTGCAGCCAGTAAAAGTATAGCTTTGTGACATTTTGTAAACAAAATGAAGACAAACACATGTTTTGTCTCTCAACTATTTCATTATTAAAATTATGCAACATATCTAGTGTGGTTTTTCATGTATAAGAATGTGCCAGCACAAGAATGTTGATCCAATCACAGCTTGTGCATATTTTTTCTGAAAGCAGCAGCTGGGTCCATTACTTTTGCAACTAAAAGCACCTTATCAGACAACCTCTTAATGTGTTGTGCTGAAGGTTTTATTACATAATGGCAAAGAAATTCAGAGGCATAATAGAATGTGCACCATCTCAAAAATGTATTATTTTGACTTCTGAGAGGTGTTCTAATATGTGTCTCGTCAATTTTGTTCAGGCTGCAGAACACAATACATGTCTACAAAATATCAGTCTTAAACAGGCATTTAATTAAAAATATATGATTGTACATATATAAATATACACACCTAGGCACACACACATACATGTACACACACACACACACACACACACACACACACATACCCATGTACACAAACATACACATTTATGGCATTTCATTAGTATACTCAAAATAAAACACTAACAGCAATGACCAAAATACAAGTATAATGAATGCAACACTGCTCTTGGCTGTAAATACAACAGGACATGAATACTGCATTAAATACAGATTATTACTAAGCACTTCAGAGACAATTTCTTATGTTTAAATGAGATACAGTTTACCTCAGGTTAAACTATACTATTTTAAACTCACAGGCAGCGAACTGGCAAACATGGCGTTTAAGTATTTTTTGTGGGACTCAACCCCAGTGTGCCCCCTGAACCCCCTTCAACTTATATATATATTCCAATCCCAAGATTGTCCTACAGTGGGAAGAGGGCAAATTCCACATCCGTACTATACAAAACCTGCACATCAACATAGCAGCACTTTCGACTGGTCTAGTACTCATCTGGTCAGTGACTGGTCATGCTGCACTAGCACCAAGAAAATAGTTTTGTAAGGCAGACCCTCGCCATTCATACCCATAACATTAAGTGAAAGAGGAGGCCAAACTTGGTTAGCAATGCGAACAATGGCCCTTGTTTTAATACATTCAGCACCAGCGATGCCTGGCAGCAAATCCTTCAACAGACATGACAAGGTAATCCTAATATATATCTATTTATTGAATTTGCTTAATGGGACAGCTCACCAAGCAAATCAGCCCAGTGGAGGCCCGAGGACAAAAGCTCCAAAAGAACAAAATACAAATTATGACAAAAGTTTACAATTTAAGTCACAGTTATATTACATAAAAAGAAAAAAATTATAACAAAATCACACAGTTGCATAATAGTCAAGATAGAAACAGAACTTTGCTTTCAAATAAAAATATAGTGGGCATATACCACACAGTTGAAAAATTAAATATTTGCCCATTAGGTAAGAATGCTAAGTGGAAATGGATATCTGCTCGTATTAGGAAGAATCCTGTGTGGGGTATGATACGTACAAGGTTAAAATGCAGTGATTTCTGAGACTGAGATGGTTTTGTGTAGACCTGAAAAAGTAAAGCAAGTCACTGGGTAGGCTACTCGGAGGGTAGAACAGTTTGTTGATTAACAGTACGTAACAGTGAGGGACAGAAAGGGTTATGAACAGTAAAATCTGAACAAGGAAGGAAAGTTAGAGTGGGAAGGAAACTGAGCTGAGAACTAGGAGAGGAAAAGTCTGGTGGATATGAGCAGGCTAGAATACAGAGGTAAACATATAAAATGTCTTTATAAACATGGGGACAGACTTGGATATCGCTGGAAATTGTGAGGGGTAAGCAAGTTTAGAGCATGAGCTAAGTCTGGAGTTCATGAGGTACTGTTTTTGCTCCGCTTTGAAGGATGTGATATTCCCATTCTGAGTGTTAAAGGAATGGAATTGTAGGTTCTGAAGAAATGTGAAGGATACACAGCATCTCCACTGGACCCATTATATTTAGTCAAAAGTGATGTGTTTGTAGAACAAAGAGCTTGGTTAGGTTGATAACATTGCAAGAGGTGACAGACTAGGGCATCCATCAGGCTTAAAGATCAAGTTACAAACCTCGATTAACTGAGTAGCTGTTAAAAATATTTAAAAGGCACAAAAACGCACTTTTCTTTCCACAAACAAGTGTTTGCGTGCATCCTTATGCAAGCAAATACTTTTCTGTGTGAAAAGAAGTGTGTTTTGCAGCCTTTAGAAAAATACTAAGTTTTAAAGATAGTTTCCACATTAGGAATACTAAAGGTAGTGAGATGTGTTTATGGTAATAGTAGTCATGCCAGGACAGAGGGTGGTTACACCATTCTGAATTCTAGCTCTAATTATGCTGGACTAGCATAGGTTAAGTAATCGTAAATTACTTGCGTAACTGCCAAACAGTTTTTTGCTCTGAATTTACCAACAAACTCCTCAAAGCAAACCAAGGTGGTCAATATAAGAATATTTCAAACATGAAAAAGGAAGCCGACAAGACGATAAACCTCAGCAAATGCACCAAATCCAGACACAGTGATGCTGATAAACTGCAAGTTAAAATGTTATTTTAAACTCAACAATAACAGGCTTTTCGTCAGTGTCCCATACCAGCTTCATCAGAAAAACAAACACATTTCAGCTTACACCAACAAGCAGTAAAAGGAATACCCATACTTTTGTAAGTCATGCTGAAATATATAAAAATAGATCGCGTTTTGCAATCTTCCGCTGCCCCAAGATGCTGCCCTTTTGAAATTTCCTGTAAGCCTTGTCCTTTAAATTATTTCCAGTCTGTATAGCGCGTCCGGCCCTGCAGGAGGCCATGCTTTGTTTTTTCACTTTTTCTGCGCATTCATATTAGCGCTTTCGCGTTTTTTTTTGCGTTTAAAGAGGATTCCTGTATTTTACATTTGCGTAAAAACTTCAGTGAAGAGAAAGGAGATATTTGTGATACAAATTATAATAAAGAGATCAGTTAAAAGCACCATCTGACTACATTAAATTAAAAGAAAACCAATCAAATCTTTATACAATGGTTATAAAGTAGTGACCGGATTTAAGATTTGCTTATCATGTGACAGAGCCTTGCTATCATCTTCATTGTGCCCAGATACAAAAAGTTTATAGTATGTTGTAAAATGCATCATGCCTATTCTGAACATCATCCAGTGGGATGTTACATCAGCATTTATATAGTTTATAGTTTAGGGTTGTAAAAATTTGTAACAGTGTAGTTTTTTGTTAGTACCTTAAAAATGAACTGTAAGGATTCTGCTGTCAGATTTCATAATTACACAGTCAGTACAGCTTCCTTGCCTCATCACACAAATTAAATGTTAAGTTCTCTATTTAAAAAAATGACCATTTATTGTTTTAAATAATGATCCATTACAAGTTTTAGAATAAAAGAACACAATGACCAAAAAATTAAAAAAAAAATGAAAAAAATGTTCCTAGATTTCCTAGAGCAACATCACACAGGAGAGACTTGCTTAAAAAATTTATTAATCTAACTTCAATGCAATTTTATTTAGCTTGACTCTGTAAGCAATGTAATTTACTCTGTATTTTAAAATCCAATAACTTTTAATTGAACTATTTACTTTACAAAATGCTATAATCTGCCATTGGAAAGCCATTACATCTTGCTTTATTGTTTTTGGAATTCTGCAATTATTTACTCAATTGTCTTTATAGAAATGCCCTAATTTCGACGGGCTAAAATTCGAATGAGTGGCTGTGCAATTGATAAGATATGAGGTGCAGTGCTCCATGTTCATGGATACATATGAAAATTTGCCATTACAGAATAAAATTCTTGCAATACTACATCCATCTCACCAACTGGAAACTTGTGTTCAAACTAAAGAAGTAGGCTTGTACAAACTACTTACTACTACTTATGAAGTTCATACCCTGTGGTGGTGTAACTGTTTATCACTGTAAATCTGCATACTACACGAAGAGTTATTTTTGTTATATTGACTGTAACACATCATCGGAGTTTTTTCGAGTTCGTCATTTCAGCCAAGTGTTGGTGGTAATCAGAAGTTAAACTAAACTATATTTTCATTAGGCATAAGTGGTCAGACTGGAGAATCAGGATAAAGGGAGGAATTACCCAGCAGGATGGCCTTGTACTGGTGTCAGAAGAGGAAGTAATGGTGGTAAAAGCCAAATAGCTCAAGAAAAATGGAAATACAAATATAAAAACTATAAAAAGCTAATAAATCTCCAATTTCTCCAATAAGAGTGTAGTAGATGTCTAAAGGGGTATAGTGAAGGGCGCAAGGTTTAGGTCCTTACTGCAGGTTTGCAGTCATAGAGTTCAGAGTAGTGAAAATTTGAAGTGCATCTAGTCTCAGTTATTCCCTCAGGCTATCAGAATAAGGGCACTATAAACTATCAACTATCAGGCATCGATTAACACGGGCTTATTAAGGGGGCATCTTGAGATTAATCTTGAGAAGTCTAACTGAAATGGAGGAGAAATGACATGGAGGAGAGTCAAGCTTAGCTGTAGCTTTGATTTGATTAAATATGTAGATTAAACTAAAAGAACAGGAGAGCCATGAGATGCTTACTGTATGATCTGCAATTAGTGATGCTTCTTTTAAAATCTAACAACAAAATCATCATTTTATGGTCTCTACTATAAGAAAAAGAGAGACGATTTTCTTTTTAAAAAAAAGTATTTTTTTCAAAAAAAGTATTTTTTATTGGTCCTGTCAAAAAATTCAGTTTTGGTGTGGTTGTGTCATTCATTACTCATTACTTGAAACAATTAACAATTACCACTGCGAACTTTTTTATTTTTTTTTTATGCTCCTTGGTGTGAAAAAAATAAAAAAATGTAAATGTTTAGTTTGTGGCATCTGCAAATATATTAATTTTTACTTTTTTGATTGGTTGATTTGAAGTTTAACACTACAATCTACAGATTTTTTTTTTTTTTTTTTCTCTTTATTTCCACCTGTTGTATAGATAATTTTATAACTCTCCTTATTTGTGTGTTAAGTTACTTTGGGTGAGGGCCTCTTACTTAGCACAAAGCCTGTCACTTATCTAAATGAAAAGAGCTCTGTGTCAGTGTGTGGAGAGGAGGCACGAGGAATATCACTAGAAGTGTTGCATTGCATGATCCACATAAAACAAAAAAAAAAAAAAGTTAAGAACCAAGGTGGACATTGAAGCTGACTTTTTTTTTTTTTTTTTCGCTCCTCACTTGCTGTTTGCAATGATATATTTTACATGTGGCCCCCAGACCATTTCTGTTGACTGAATGCGGCCCTTGTAACTGAAAAGGTTGGACACCCCTGAAATAGATGAAGAAATTAAAATGGATGCAATCTACAAAAATAAAAACAAAAGTATGGGTATTCCTTTTACTGCTTGTTCAGTAAGGTTGAGTCCTCAGGGAAGGGTTTGAGCAGGTGTTGTGAATGTATTGGCTTAATTGCAAAGTAGTCATGTGAATTATGAGCTTTTTATTAAGATGTAAGCTGGAATGTGTTGTTTGTTTTTCTGATGAAGTTGGTGTGGGACACTGACAAAAGGACTGGTAGTGATGGAAGAGGTAGATTACATTCAGGGAATGGAAAATATTCTGGCATCTGAAACCTATAGGGAGGTTTTGAAAAATGAGTTGAATCAGAGTGTGACCAGGGTCTGTACTTATTTCAAAGACATGTTCATTAATGGAGTCATCAATGTGGAAGTTTTTAACTATATCTGTACCCCTAACCCCAGGATACCTGTCCTGTTTGGCAATCCGAAAATTCATAAGAGTGTGCATGACCCCCCCCCCCCCATGCGCCAATTGGTGAGTGCAAGGGGCAGTGTGACTTACGCTGGGACAAAGGTAGTGGACACGATTTTGAAAAAGTATGTGTCCAGTGAGTCCCACATTTCTTAAGAATCCTGGTCATTTCTTGAGAGGGTTAATCGCACCCCTTGTACAGGGGAGAGTAATTTCTTGACAATCGATGTTATTGATTTGTACTCTTCCATCCCTCATTCCATAGCGTTAGAATGGATTGAAGCTATCATGACCATTAAACAGTCACCTGCTGAGGACATTCTGATGGCGATGGAGTTATTGGACATCATTCTGACCTGTAATTTTTTCTCCTTTAACAATCGTTGGTTCCACCAATTAATAGGGGTCCCTATGGGGTCTCCTTATGGGGCCAGCATTGCTAATTTGGTGATGACTTACTAGGAGAGACAGTTTGTTTTCCCTAATCCTATCATTCAGGAGAAAGCCCTGCTTTACACTAGATTCTTGGATGATATTTTTATCATCCTACAGGGGGAGAGGGAAGTGGCTGAGACGCTGTTAGATAGTTTTAATACCTCCAACCAGTTTTTTGAAATTTACATTCAATTTTTCTAAGGAGAGGATCTCTTACTTAGATGTGGAGTTATTTAAGGATATACCTCTAGGTTGTTTTACTGCCAAAATTCATAGTAAAGTAACTTTTCCTAACAGTTATTTACATTTTGAGAGCAGTCACGCCTTCCATCAGAAGAGGTCGATAGTAAAGGGGCAGTTGGTGAGGGTGGCGAGGATGGTGTCCAAGTTCAGAGACTTCCTTGAAGAATGTGAGTTTATTCGTGGCCTTTTTTTGAACAGGGGATACCCGGACCATCTCATATCAAAATTGGTCAAGGAAGTTTGCGGTAAGAGGAAGAATGGGTTCTACGTACCAATTTTGGGCAATAATGTAGCACCCCAGAACCCCAAGCCATCCCATATGCAAGCCCACGTGAATTACCTTTGCAGTTTTATTACAACTTTCAGTATTGATGCAGAGGACATTTCCTCCATCATAAAGAAAAATTGGAGTATTTTACGATTAGACATGCAAGGTAACTCACGTTTTGAGATCACATCCAAGGTGTTTAGGAGGGGGCTGAATCTGAAGAGTATTCTGCAGATGAAATCGAACCATGCCCCGGTTAGGGGGCTGTACAAATGCAATATGTGTAAATACTGTAGGTTTATTAAAGCAGGGACCTTTTTTAGTATTGGGGAGACCAAATACCCCATCAGGGGTAGATTTAACTGTGCCAGTTCACATGTGGTATATTTGGCTAGGTGCTCTTCATGCCCAGTGTTTTATATAGGAAAAACTGACAGGAAACTTCAGGAATGCCTTTATGAACACCTTTATGCCATCAAAAACGAGAAGATGGAGAATGCGCATGCCAGGCATGTTAAGGAATACCCGGGTCATGAATTTACTTTTTCAGTCATTGATCAGGTAGTTCCTTCCAATAGGGGGGGGGGGGGTCCAGATAAGTTACTTTTAGAACAAAAGGAATTAATTTGGCAGCTAAAACTAGAAGCTTATCATTATCCAGGCTTAAATGGAATGTTATCCATTTCTTGTATTTTAAAATTAAGAAGTTTGGTTAGGTAATTTTATTGTTTTTATTTTTGTAGATTGCATCCATTTTAATTTCTTCATCTATTTTTTATCTATTTCAGCATGACTTACAAAAGCATGGATATTCCTTTTACTGCTTGTTCAGTAAGGTTGAGTCCTCAGGGAAGGGTTTGAGCAGGTGTTGTGAATGTATTGGCTTAATTGCAAAGTAGTCATGTGATTTATGAGCTTTTTATTAAGGTGTAAGCTGGAATGTGTTGTTTGTTTTTCTGATGAAGTTGGTGTGGGACACTGACGAAAAGCCTATTATTGTTGAGCTTAAAATAAAATTTTAACTTGCAGTTTATCAGCATCACTGTGTCTGGATTTGGTGCATCTGCTGTGGTTTATCGTCTTGCCGGCTTCCTTTTTCAAGTTTGGTTTGTTTTGTGGCATTTCAGTTTTTTTGCAATATAAGAATATCTCAGACAGGGGTATAGCAAGCAAATTAAATTTTTACCCCCCCCCCCCCCGGCACCTATCACTTAAAAATGGACACATCACTCAAAATGCTGCCCCCCCCCCAAGCACTTAATAAATGTAACAGTTTTAGAAGAAAAGGCTGAAAATGTTAAAAATACTGTTTTTTGATTAGCAATACTGAACTTGTTGCTAGAGGCATTCATTTAGACAGTTGCAGACATAAAACATACACAAGGAGGAAAAAGTGTTCAAAACTCTACCAATAACAGTTGCAGACATAATATGACCTGGAAAAAAAGCCATGCTGATGTGATTCTTTGAAAATAATTTCCTCAGTAGAGTACAAACAGTATGCCTGGCTATACCCTTGGTCTCACTGACAAGGAACTGAGGTACTATTATTTAAGGGAGACACAACATCTCCTTAAAAATAAACAGTTTAACTATTTGACACAGGAAGCAGCTAAGGCACTAACATTCACAGTACTGCCAACATTAATCTGAAGAGTGCTTTTTGGTAACATCTGAAACAGCAAGCATCAAAAATTCCAGATAAGCTTCCACTGTCTATTATCTGAAATTATAGCAATATGTGCAAACAGATATTACTGCAGGTAAAGGTAGAATAATACTGCTCTCTGTTACCAGTATTTTATATTTAATTCAAAAAAGGTATTTAAACCTATACAGATGTTGATCCATTACTCTACATACTACTGTATAGAACGGAAATATACTGCTTTTCATTGTAAACACTCTATATTTAGTTACCTTGTTAATACTATTCACTATCCAAGTGGAGAGATCTATAAACCAGGTCTGCAGAATGTACTGCACACAAGAACACAAGTTTGTTAACTGCTCAGCATTCAAATATGCTTACTGTAAGCTGCTGCCAAGCAGGCCATCTCTGGAAAACTACTGGATAGAATGACTGAAATTTCTGGTCAAAAAAATTACAAAAGCATCATTCTTGACTGGTCAGCAAACAGTCAAACAAATACTTAAAGACCAATAAAGTAAATGGGGCAGAGGAAGAACAAAAATGATTGTACAAATTATTTACTACAATTATATTTGTGATGATTTTAAATGTTAAACCTCCATTACTTCAGTTGAAGTGCGTGCTACATTTGTAAGTGAAAACAAAACTGCCCATCAATGTACATCTGTTGTCACAGAATACCATATGACAGTGCACGTTATGCAGTGTGCGCATTTGGTAGTTTTATTCAAGTATACAAGTGATCAAATCCATACAACAAAAAAAGTCACACTGCAGACATACCATGTTTTTAGTTTTACATGATTTATGTATCCTGACATGTGTTGGTACACCACCTGTGAACATTTTCACAGTCTAGTGGCCATTAGAGTCAAGATATTCTCTTTATTCTCCCATTACCCTGAAATGGATTATGCGAGAATTAAAAAAATAAATAAATAAAAGTTGACCGTGTTATTAGTTTTGTTTCTATAAATATTTTTCCTTTTTGTTGGCTAAAATTTGTTTGTGCATATATATATATATATATATATATATATACATATACATATACATATATCTATATATATACATATGGTGACCGTTTCAGGTCCACCAAATGCAATTTTATTTTACTGCCATATGCTTTACATGACCTACAGCATATCACAGAACATTAACTTTAATTTCAACTTTTGTGATTTCACGTCGGCAATTATTTTGTCTTGTAATTCAGACTTTGTATGCCATGTAACAATCAGCACACAAAACACAATTCTGGTAGGTGCTTGCTTTGCAAATTACATTCACTTTATTCTTCTCCTTTGATAAAGTAATCAAGCAACATAAGACCGATTAGTCTCCACAGAATACTGACTGCTTACATGTACAGAGAAATATAAGTCTTATTTTGTGGACAAAAGAAGGTACTGACATGCAAAATCCAAGATCCAGGCTGTGACAATATGAGGTATTGTCAGCTATGCCAGGAGAAGTAGGGCAGTGGATATATAACATATGTCGGCACAGACAGATGGAGTTTTTGTAAACAAAACTCGCACAGGCCACTAAAGCAAAACTTCTGATTATCACTGATGTGTGATGGTACACAACATGGCTATTGCTCCACAATACAAATACACTGCAGTTAAAATAATCTCCTCTTAATGTTCCACTTCTTTGTTCACACAAAATTATTAAATGCTGAATGCGGGTATGGAAAACTCTACCAGTGACTGAATGAAGATTTCTGTAGTCATGTCATATTTAACTCTGTATGTCACAAACATTTGGCCAACTTCTAAGGAAAAATAAATACTTTTTTAAACAACTTTGCTAGACACTTTCACACTGCCAGCCCAGCAATCAGGAATTTTGTAAATAATTCTGTCATTTGTGAATATTGACATGATTTATGTAGAAGTGTGTGTAAAGTACTGAGCTAAAATGTAACCACAGCATGCTCTACTGGAATAGAACAGGAATGTACTTGCACTATTGTGACTGTTTAGATGTATATATATTTAATGGAAACTGAAACACGAGGTTAACTTGAAAAAATTCAGAGAAAATAGTTGAAATTAATTTGCTGTATTATTGCGTCATAAAAGTTAGTCTCAATGCAGCAAGGAGACAGGATGTATAGAACTAGGGTGCCTTCTGCATTGTTTTAAGTCTCCTAGCAGTTGCAAACATTTGAAGGATATGCATTTTCAGAGAGAGAGAGAGAGAGAGAGAGAGAGACGCTAAATTCCGTTAGTTTCTGACAAAGGGGGTTTTAGCCTGGGGACTAAAGTCAGGTGACAAAAAGTTGTGTCATTCAAGAAAACCCAGCAGTAATATTTAATATTAATTTAAGAAGTCAGACAGAGATGGGGCATTTTGTATCAGTCTTCTGACCTGACAACAACATCCACTCATCACCTTCTGCACTTGCCTTGCTAAGTTTCTAGGGCATAGTAACTTTTAGATTCAGATAAGAATATAGTAAAATATAGCTTAGATGTTTTCCTTATTTGAAACATTCCTGCAGTATTGCTTTAAATATTTCCTGTGATTTTGAACTCTAATGTAACTGATTACTTACTGAGTATTGTCTTGTTCTTTTATTAAATATATTTAAACCTTTTAATTGTGGCTGGTCTGTTTAGAGATATTTAAGCTCTTAGAATACTTGCATATCTATATGGTGACACTGTACAGGCCACTCCTAAACAGCCTTGCTCTTGATCAGACTACCATTTGGATTAACAGTAACATTACAAAGTAGGATTGGACACCCTTTGCTAAGGGCCTTAAAGTAGCTGATAAGACTTGGCTGGTGGCAGTGAAAACTACCTTATAGTCTGGGCAGAAGGGGGCATAGCTAGTAAACCTTTGACAGACTTTCCCACATGTGTGTGTGTGTTTGTGTGTGTATATACAAATCATATCTCAAGTAGTGCGTATCAGCTACCTGGGCAGGGACACAAAACAGTGGTTGGACAGAGGGTACTGGAGATCTTGGTTTGGCCACTCATCTGAGATCTCAACCCTATAGCTGTGCCAGTGGGTAGTCTTACTGGGGATCTGGAGAAAGAGGGAGAAATCAGCCCCAGACTGACCGTGACTCTGTGTGCTCTTATGGAAATTGCACTTTACTGTGTGTGTACTTGTCATCCTCCCAGTGTGTACATCCGTCACTGTTGCCAGTGGTGAGGATTGAGGCTCCTTGATTATTGGGCCAGTGTTGGGGTGTCACAATCAGTTCTCTTGTGTTGCACTGTAAGCCTTTGTCTTGACAAAGGATCATTAACAATATGCCGTGGCAAACAGTGATCTCCAGAGACATCCAAGAGCAATTCACATTTTTAAAAGCCAAACATTCAAGTTCAACACACAGTTATATCCAACCCACCTACACCAATAATTAAATGCAGACTTACCACACCTGACTTTTGACTTCTGCCTCATGTCACTTATACATTGACAAGTGAATAGCTTTCAAGATTTTGTCTTTTTCCTAGTCTTGTAAAGGACAATCCTATTTGCTTTCATCCACTCATCAAAATTTTAGCTTCCTCCCCCGATTTGCTTAAAATATTAATTAATGTTGTTCATAAGTACTTAGTAGGCTACTGATGTGGGAGGATCTTAAGAAGCTTAGATGTACACTTCCATGGTGGTTTTTAGCCCTTACTCGTGTACGAATAACCCAAATAAGCACACAATAATGATATCTCAGGACACTTACATGCTGCCCTACCCATGATGTGCAATGATGGTAAACCAGGGATAAATTTGTTGTTACCCATCCATTCATCCAAACCACATTTGAATGGAGCAACAGAAGTATTTTATTTTATGAGGAGTCGAAGATGGTTCCATAAAAGTGGAATTTGCTATGAAAGATGCCTACTCTTCCAAATTATCACCAGCTCACCTCTCTCCCTCTTCTTAAAGTCCCATTGCATTATATGCCTTTAGATGATGGAATTTATCCAGGATTCTTTCTTCTTTGAAAGTGCTGGAATCAACATCGCTTTACTTAGAACACTTCAGCTTGCTGAAATTCATAACTCTTCTCTTCCTTTGCTGCTACTGATAACCAAGATCATATTTCTCCCCACGCTTATCCAAGCTCAATAACTTAAACTCTTATTCTCAAAAGACCTAACCCTATATTTCCTTGATGAATCTCTGACCAAAATTGGAAACCCTTAAACCTTTGTTAAAAGGACAACCTAGGGAAGGAACCTGTAACTCCAAACAAGAACAATGTATAGTAACTAAGCTCAAAAGCTATTATTGTCTTTTTAATCTAACATGTTTTATAAAATTTGTAAAAGATCTGTTGCATTTTTTTTGACTGCTATTGCTAGACTGTTTTGCTACACTATATATATTGCACATCTTTCTCCTCAGCTGCATTACTAAATGAAATAATATGTAACTATGTAACATGTATGTAACTTTCTGACAATGTGGAGCTTTTCTCTCCGGGCCCCTGCTGAAAATGGACATGTATCCAGTCGGACCATCCCGGTCAACAAATGTAAAATAAAATAAATAAATAAATAAAATACTGCCAGAAGTATTCACACAGCTGTCATTTTTTTTATTCACCATCCGTTTCTGACACACCCAGTCCCTTTTGTTTGGCTTTACTGTACCTCTATTTGCCCCCTCCGTTTTTGTATATTTTAATTTATTTATTTATCTGCAGTTGTTTTACCAGGACAGTCCATTGGGCCTAGAATAACCCATTTTCAATGGAGTCCTGGGGAGAAAATCTCCAAGAACAAAACAATAACTACAACAAAATTACAATAGACGCTTTTGTAACAGTAAGTACAAAATATTAGTATGAAACTGCATTTAAACATACAATATCTAAAAGAAAAAAATGACAATAAGTTTAGGTTATACTAGTTGCAGATAAAATATTTCATTTACAGAGACAACTTCTGAGATAAAAAGTATCAGCATTGTAAATCAAGAGTAGGTTGTTTATGCATGGATCGGTTCCTGATAAAACCATGCATGGAATCAGAGAGGAGAGGAGGTTAAGAGGGATGAGAGCAGGAGCATTCCCACTGAGAGATTAGGTGCAAGTGGAGTGAGTTTTTGAAGGAAGAGAGATTTGTGGTGGTATGGATGGATGGAGGTAGTGAGTTCCATTGGCGTGCAAGGGCAAAGGATAAAAGATTTTTGCCTGAGGAATGGGTAGGTTTATGGAGTTCTATTAGGTTTTGATTGTTAGTTCGTAAAAGTCTGTCAGGGAGGTGCATTTTGAAGGTTAAGGATAGGGAGGGGCAAAGGGAGGGGTTGAAAATAAGTTTATGGGCATGGGTAAGTTGAATAAAGGATAGATAATTGGGCAGCTCTAACCAATTTAATTGACGAAGGGCTAGACAGTGATGGGTAGAAGACATTTGGCTTGTGACAAACTTTGCAATTTTGTAATAGCAAGAGAAGAGTTTTGTCTTGAGAGGATTGTAGGCTTGCTAGAAATGCAGCACCATAAAGAAAGAGAAGGGATGAGATATGAGGTAGCGAGAATAAACTTAGTAGAATTAGTAAGGTAACGATCGTGTCAATATAGCATGCCAAGTTTTTGGTGTTTTTTTTATATTTATTTGTAGGTGAGAGGTGAATTTGAGTAAGTCATCAATGAGGATACCTAGCAGTTTAGCCTCAGATACTAATTCCGGAGATGTATTGTTATGGCTTTTGATGGAAAATGAATTCTTGTCATGATGGTGGTTTTAGTAGGGGTAAATAACATTAGTTTGTTTTTTGTGGCATTGAGTGCTAGGTGATTATCTAGCATCCATTGTTCTGTGGTAGAGAAAGCTTCTTGTGTGAGCCTTATCAGTGTGGGGATGGAGGTGGAAAACAGATTATGGTTGAATCATCGGCATATTGGATGAGTTTTGCATTGGGGATTGAGTGATGGAAATCATTTATAAATATATTGAGGAGGAGGGGACCCAGTATGGAACCCGGGAGACTCCAGTGGGAGTACTGAGGTAGGAAGAGGTAGCGTTTTTCCATTTGACTGCTTGGCATCTATTTGAGAGATAAACTATTGAACCAATTGAGGGTGGAAAAGGATAAGTTTAGTTTAGGGAGTTTAGCTAGGGGAAGGTTGTGAGATATTGTATCGAAGGCCTTACAGAGGTCAAGTAGGAGGCTGGATACAATGCAGCCAGAATCGAGGGCTTTGTTAACAATTTCTAAGAAAGAAAGAAGGGCAGGGGTGGTTCTGTGGCCAGGTGTAAAGCCTTGCTGTGCTGGAGTAAGTAAGTGATTGTCGGTGAGGTAGGGAAGAAGTTGTAGATGGATACATTTTTCAAGGATTTTAAAGATGGGGGATAGGATGGAAATATGGCGGAAGTTTGTAACATTATTGTTACCCCCTTTATGCAGGGGTAGAGTTTGTGTACATGACCTTCTTCAATAGAACGGTTGATTAGTATACTGATGGGTAAGGCAATGGCTTCAGCCGTTATACTTAGAAAGTGTGAGGGTATGTTATCAAGGGCATTGGAGCATGGCTTTAGTTTTTGGAGAAGTTTTTTAATGGAGAAAGGTGGTGGTTGAGAGGTGGAGGTATTAGGGAGTAATGGTCAGAGTGAGTCCAGGGGAGCAGATAATGAGGTAGGGTGTGTAGAGTTGGTAGAGAAGGATGAGGTTAGTTTGGAGATTGAGTTTATGAAAAAAAAGAGTTGAATTGGGTAGCTAGTTCTATGTCTAGAGCATCGGGATCTAGACAAGGGTTTTCTTTTTTGCCAGGGTTAAGGAGAGATGAGATACCATTCCAAAATTTTTGTAGATTTGTTTTAAGGTTGTTTTGTAGTGAGATGAAATACGCTTTTCGGTCTGATGCAACAAGCTTCTTGACTTTATTGCGAAGTGATTTGTACTCATTGAGGGTAGAGGGAGTCTTATTTTTCTGGTGGTGTAACCAGGCTTTTACCTCTGAGCCACATGGCACCTAGTGTGTTTTTAGTTAACCAAGGGACTGTTTTGCTTTTTATTCTTTTGGATTTAAGGGGGCACAGCTGTCTCAACAGGTATAAGAAAGTTGAGTTGAAGCAGGTAACAGCTTCTTCTAGGAGTAGAGTTCATAGAGGGCTCCAGTTTTATTGATTTTAAAGAGTTCGAGAAGGTAGTGGGATTGAAATGTTTGAGGTAGCGAGTGGAGATATAGTTGTGAGATAATTGTAGGGGAGAAGTAAGGCGCTGAGTAAAAGTGGGAAGGTGATCACTGAGGGAGTCGGGAAGTATGCTGCTTTCAGAGAAATAATGAGGGTGAGAGACTAAGTTCCAGTCGCGGATACTACCGCTGGAGTAATCTTTGCGGGGTCTGGTTATAGAGTTTATAAGTTGTGAGAAATTATAAAAGGTTGATATTTAGGGTGTTTGAGAAAGACTGAATAGAGGACCAGTTGATGCTCATGTCACCCAGTATTACAGATTCATTGTTAACATTAGTGGACAGCCAAGACAGGATATCTTTGAGTACTGAGATATTGTCTCCTGGGGGAATGTATAGTGAGGCTATGCATATGTGCTTGTGCCTATTTACTAAAAGTAGGGCCAGAATTAATTCAGCATTGGTGAATTGGGGGATAGGTTTAGTGTAGGGGGTAACTGATAAGAAGAATGAATAAAGTAGAGCTCCTCCCCCACCCTTTTTGTGGGTTCTGTCTTTTCTGATAATGGAATAGTTGGGTGGTACTATTTCTGAGTCTTTTATACAATGTTTTAGCCAAGTTTCAGAAATAGACATGATATCTGGTTTACTGTGTTGAAGACAAGCATGAAGGTTGGGAATCTTGTTAGCTATGCTTTGGGTGTTTAGAGAGGTGAAAAGGGTGGATTTGGAAGTAGGGTGGGGGATGTCACCGCATAGAAGGGTAGTGATTAGGTGTTGAAAAATGCTGGAGAGGTACTTGGATTGCTTACTATTGGAGTTGAGTGTAATTAGATTTCTAAGGGTTTGGTTGGTTAGGGATAGGGTAGACTGCTTGTAAGGTGAGATGAGATTATAGGGGAATAGTAGATAGTTATTGATGGGGTACAGAGTGGGGAGATATTGGAATGGGTGAATGTGAGTGTAGTATGGGAAGTGTGTTTGTAATATGACATGATGGGGAATGATGTGAAATAAGGGGTTGTGTAAGATGGTAGACATGGGATAGTGTTAGAAGAAGTAGCATTAGAGATAAGAAGGCTGTAGGTTTTTGATAGCATGGTGGAATAAGAGATCGTGTAAGGGTATATGAGGTATTTAGTTGGTAGAGGATCAGGTTAGGTATAGTATGGGAGGTGACTGGTGAGAGATAAGGGGTGGGTGTAAGAGGGTGGATGTGTGTTGTTGAGGTAGGAGTGTATTGTATAATGATGGAGGGGGTGTGGTCTGAGTATAAGTGTAGAGGTACTGGGATGGGTCGGAACTGGGGGCAGGGTAGGGGAGCAGAGTTAGCCCGTAGGGTGAATGGAGCACTGTAGAGCCAAGGAGAAGTACAGCATAGCAGAGAGCAAGCCAGCGGAAAACTATCAGTGGAACAGGGAGCACTCATAGAAGTGAGGAGGTACTAGGAGTAAAGGGAAAGTTAAAAACCTATGTAGAAACTAATGTGGGGGGTGGGTAGTTAGATACAGAGAAAAAATAGTGTAACTGTAGCGAAAACCCAGGATGGAAAAAAAGGAGGTAAAATGCTGCCACCCAGTGGCTTAAGTGAGAAATAGCAAGGCTTGTAATACAGGGATACCTGAGCTGTATATTGGGGTTCTTACAGTCTGGGGTAGGCTGCTAGCATGCGCTCAGTGGGATAATGCAATTAAAGTACATTTAGTAACATGTAGCACAGTAGAGTACACACACGTTGTAGACAGGACTTGGGGTGTGGTAGTAATAACAGTAGGCAACTTCAATTTCCCTTTAGGAGGTTCTTGAGGAGGCAGGAAAGCTGGGGGATCACTTGGCAGAGCTGCAAACACCTGGGGGGTTTAAGCAACACACAGCAGGCTGTAAAGGAAGGAAATAAGTTATGTTAGACAAGTTAGCAATCTTATGGATAGCAGGGTGGAAAATTGGTTTGTAAAACCTATTCTAACAGACTATTGTTGAGTAGCCTAAAGATGTGTCTGTAGTGAGGGTAACCTAGAAGAGAGCTTGATGTGCAGGTGAGAGTACATAGGGGATATCTACACAACAGCATTACAAAACAGGCTTACAATGCAGTAAAACAGTCAATATAGCAAAGCAGGCAATGTCGTTTGAACAACAAACAAGCAGAAATGTGAAACGAGGTAGCAATCAGGTACTCACAGTTGGTTTATGTACTTTCACTCCAAAAAGCAGCACAGTAGGGTATGAAATACAGTTTACCCAGTACCATGAAACTGTACAATTAGGTTCCAGGACTCAGGAACAGAGCATAGGTAACATTTAAATCACATTAGGGCAGCAGCTACAACTCTCATGGACCATTTCTATGATGACTGCGAGCAGATAATACAGCCACTGATTAGTTTAGCCAGATAGCATAGGCAAGCCAGTAGGTCATTATTACAAAAACAGAGAAGGCCGGCATGTATTTCAGGCATGTAGGACAATTACACCAATCAGGGTCATCTTAGGAGGCAAGCCTTGCTGCTCATTAACTATGACGAAAAAGTACAACAGCCGTGGTAGACACAACAGTAAGAAATTCTCACTGACACTGGCTTATTAGGAGAGATTCCACAGTAATATGCAGGGGAGTCTGATACCGAGCCAGCACAACGGCTCTAGGATGCGACTACGGCCATCGGTATCATCTGCCCAGTCAAGATCCACCCAGCCAATAAGAGTGTTAGAATTACAGTCTACATGTTTCAGGGTTCAAAACCCTGTTTTACTAGTTAAATTTTCCCTTTCTGGACCACAAGGCAAGGGTTGGGCTGTAGTTGGAGACACTGGAAGGGGCACATAAAAGTTGGTGGAACAGCCGTTAGCTAATACATAAATTCACGGAAACCATTCTAACCAGCATTTGCCAGAGCTACAAGGTGGGATACTGCAGTTCGATCCTACACATACACTGTTCACACAATTCAGCTTTAATAATATCAAGAATTGCAACTACACCTTCAAGTAGGACTCGGAATGGAGTTGAATACACACACACAAGCGCATAAACAGTACCTGGTAACGGATAGCAGATGTTACAACCAAGCAATCAATTTATAGAATAATGCGCATTGGGCAACTGAATACACGATAACACAAGAGTCCGAGGCAAATATGCAGTTGGTTTAGCAATACCTAATTAAACTCAACAGCAGGACAGCTGAATACAAGTTTTTTTGTGACAAAAATGCAGTTACCAACTCAAAATCACTCACCCATGAACGGAGCTAGCAGCCTACGGTAGAACAAGACTGGAGAGGACTACCTTCTGTTTCAGTATTTTAAAAACGGCACCAGAAGCACCAGCACAGCTATATGGGTTTGGGGCAAGGGGTAGGTGATAAGAAGGGGGAGGGGGAAGACAGGAAGCGAGCGAGGTAACTGGCTAAGTAACAGAAATCGAGTGGATGTGGCAGGAAGTAGGGAGGTGACCGACAAGGTAGAGGAAGGGAGGGGTCGGGATACAAGGTAGGTTGGAGTGATAGGATGGGAACACTAGATAATCAGAAGAGGTGAGAAAGTGGGGGTTGGGGTGAGGTATGATGCAGGTAAAAGTGCAGATACAGAGAGCCAAGGAGAAGAAGGCACAGCAGAGAGCAAGCCAGCAAAAAACTATCAGTGGAACAGGGAGCAGGCACAGAAGTGAGGAGGTACTAGGGGTAAAGGGCAAGTTAAAAACCTGTGTAGAAACTAATGCAGGGGGGTTAGTATATACAGGAAAAAAAATACTGCAACTGTAGCGAAAACCGGGATGGAAAAAAGGCAGTAAAATGTTGTCACCTAGTGGTTTAAGTGAGAAATAGCAAGGCTTGTAATACAGGGATACGGGAGCTGTATAATAGGGGTACTTAGAGTCTAGGGTAGGCTGCTAGCATGCGCTCAGTGGGATAATACAATTAAAGTACACAGTGAAATGTAGCACAGTAGAGAACACACACGTTGTAGATAGGACATGGGGTGAGACATTAACAGTAGGCAACTTCAATTTCCCTTTAGGAGGTTCTTGCAGAAGCAGGAAAGCTGGGGAATCACTTAGCGTTGCAAACACCTGGGGATTTTTAAGCAATGCACTGCAGGCCATGAAAGGAGCTAGCAGTCTATGGTAGATCAAGACTGGAGGGGACCAGAGAGGACTACCTTCTGTTTCAGTATTTTAAAAAAAATGATTTTATGAATGGTTTTAAGTCATCTTTTCCTCAGAATTGGTCTGTTCTGACTAGCTTTATCATTATCCTTCTGCTTTAACCAAGTTATTCCCTGCTGTCATATGCCCATGTCTTTTTTTTTATGCTGTACATTTTTCATAACTTTTGAAGCTACTGACTTTGGGAACAGTGATTTGTTCTTTTGATCTGTGTGTGTGCTTCATTGAGAAGCTTATTTTTTCATGTTCTTTTCCCACTTTACTTCAATGTCTGTTTGGTACAGATTTTCTGAGGCACTATCTATTCTCTTGTAGTCCAAAAGCATCATCGTTGATTGGTCCAAATCTATAGGTAATTTGATGGCAAATCATTCCATCTGGTGATCATCCGATCCCCAAGACCATGTTTCTGTAACCATTTGACAATGTCAGGTCTTAAGACTCCCTTTTTTTTTTGTCAGCCTTTATGTTTTTTTTTTTTTTTTTTTCATGAGAAGGCACTTTTTATGTAAGCCCTGGGTGGACTGTGCTTTCACTTTCAGTCTCCATCATGACTTGCAATAGCTGTTGTCTGTTTAAATCCATTCCCTTGTATAGGGATCTGTGACCCCTCTTGCTTTTATCTATCCTTCCTTCCCTTCCACTAAGCTGCGTACCTCAGCATGTTTACATTCAAGTCCCCTTGTTTTAGGGGGGACCATGCTTTCAAAATTGCTGTATTACCAAGACATTCTTTCATCAAAACCGCAAGTTTGTGCTGGCCTAATATCACAGAATGGGGGGTTTCCATCTGTGATTCTGGTGGCCAAAGTATGGCTGCCATCTAGGAAACCACAGGACCGGTCAGTGGAGTACAGACCAGCTTGCTTATCCCCTTATTCTGAGATGGGGGTAGTTTCAAATCACTAGTGGACTGTGGAAAGGTCAGAAGGAAATTGTCTGAATGACAGCAGAAACACACAATGATCTCTGCTTCACTCTTCTAGCACTGATGGACTGAGTGCTTGCTGGGCAAAATGGTTTTGCTTGGTGGCCTAGATCAGAGGGATAACTGGTCAGTAATACTACATGAATGAAAAAAAGATTAGAGACACCTAAACAAAGCAGACAGGTGGTGGGCAAACAGGACAACAAGTTACTTCAGGTGCCTTCTTTGGCTTTCTCTGGGGACCAGTTCCTTTTCCTCGTTTATCTAACTTCTTCACATAATCTTACTTCCAGTGCTGGAGTTTACATGTCCTCCAATTTAATCTACTGATAAAACAGATGATTTATTGATATTTTTCTAGTTTGAACCTCTGGGTAAATTAAATGGTTATTAATGAAAGTCTTAACTGTCAGTTAACTTAGGACCCATGTGCCACAGCTGGATAGGTGCAGACAATCACAGGAATATAGGCTTACATCTGTCAAATTATTAATCCTAATCCCCACTGAAAACAAAGCCCAGCACTGTGTACTATATTTCAGCTACTCTCTGAACCCCACAATGTGAAGCACTGAGGTCTGACTCATATGACTGACAGGCAGCAAGCTTGACAATGTCACCATGTGTCACATGACTGACAGGCAGCATGTTTGAGAATGTCACCATGTGTACTACTTGCCCAGATCTCCTCAGAGTTTCTCAAACTCCTCTTGTCCCACTATGATCCTTGGTGCCTTTATCACTACAAGGATAATGCAGCTACTAATGGATTCACTTCTTGTATTTCATACAATTGCCATTAGGCAATCATCTTACCTCTGTTATTCCTTTCCCTGTCTTCTAAAAAGTACATTGATTTCTTCCTCTTTTGCATCTACTGCTACCTTCCTGTGTGCCTCCACTCAAAAAAAAAGTGTACCAAATCTTTCTTAGCACCATTTCTGATGCTATTGTGTCAACACCAATACAGGCCATGACGGTATGGAAATTATGTACAGGTACAGCTAGAGAAAAGTACAGTTTTGTACCTACCATAAATGTAGATGTTCGAGGATCCACATTGCTGCAGTCCTAACTATAGGGTAGTCCGCTGTCCAGTCGGCCCGAATACCAAAGTATATGGCTGACGTCGGTCAGGGCGCATTAGACTGACGTCAGTACGTCAGGGTACTAATGCGCATGACCGACGTCATATCCTCAGTCTTTTCTTGCCCCAGATGTCAGAAGACCCTAAAAAGACAAGGCCCAATATACCTGCACCAAAAATATGTACAATATATACAAAAATATCAGCATATAACCTCACCTACACAACCACCCCTAAACACAGAGGGAAGGAGGGAGGGTAAATTGGACTGCAGCAATGTGGATCCTCGAACATCTACATTTATGGTAGGTACAAAACTGTACTATGTTCTTCATTCCACATTGCTGCAGTCCTAACTATTGGGTAGAATCCCAAAGCAGAGGTAAGGGAGGCTGGCAAATCATAAAGAAGCAGGAGCTGACAACATGCCTTGCAAAATAGCTGTGGCAAAACCAGCCCTAGACTTAGAGTAGAGAGGAAGGTGATAATGCTTAGAGAAAGTATGCACTGAACTCCAAGTAGCTGCCTCCAAAATATCCTTAGTTGCCACCCCTTAGAAATGCTGTTGAAGTGGCAGTAGCCCTAGTGGAATGAGGCCTAATCCCAGCTGGAATCTCCTTGCCATGATGGGAATAACAAAATGCAATGCAAAACCCAATCCACCTAGAAATAGTTTGTTTTGAAACAGGCTTGCCCTGAACTCAAAGCAAAAGAAACAAACAACTGCTGAGACTGCCTAAAATCCTTAGTCCTGCTTAAATAATAACGCAATTGCCTGTGTACATCTAAAGTGTGCAAAATCTTCTCCCCTTTATTTTGGGGTCTGCATAAAAAGTAGGCAAATGAATAGTTTGGTTTAAAGCCACACTAGAAACCACCTTAGGCATAAAGGAAGGATTAGTACGTAATGATACCCTATCCTTATGGAAAATCAAAAGGGCTCTACTGCCATAAGGGCCTGCAACTCAGACACCCTTCTTGCAGAAGTAATAGCCAACAGAAAAGCAGTCTTCCATGACAAGTATTTCAATTCAGCAGTAGCCGCAGGCTCAAAAGGTTGTAGAGTAAGTTTTTCCAACACAAAATTGAGATCCCAAGCAGGAGTAGGAGCTCTACGGGGGTCTTATATTCTTTGCCCCTCTAAGAAACTGCTTGAACAAAGGATGCGAAAACAATGGTGGGTCACAATCATAGTGAGCTGAAATTGCTGCAGCATGAATCTTAATGGAAGAGAAGGACAAACCTTTGTCCAATAACTCAGTAAGGTATTGAAGAGCCACACTCAAATTAGGCTCAGAAATCTCCAAATTCTTTGCTGTACTCCAAAATAAAAATCTCTTCCATTTTTCTGCGTACACTTTCCTTGTACTAGGTCTTCTAGCTTCCATAATCACATTTAAAACTTGTTGAGGAAGTTGAGACCTGCTGTGTTGCAACACAGAATATGCCAGGCTGTCAGATGAAGAGAGTGAAGCTTGACATTGAGCAGATGACCGTCCTTCTGAGATAACAGATGTGGAATCAAAGGTAAAGGCCATGGAGGCTTCCTTACCAGACTCCTTAGTAGTGGGTACCAGTGTTGCCGAGGCCAATCTGGAGCTATTAAAATCATCCTTGGCTTGTCTTGTCTGACCTTTAAGAGCACCTTTGGAAGAAGAGGCAGAGGTGGAAAGGCATACACATGAAGATTTTTCCAACTGAAAGAAAGAGCATCCACTTTCCAAGCTGTGTGATGAAACCCCTTTGTGCAAAACTTTGGCAGCTGGTGGTTTAGTGGAGAAGTTTAACAGATCTATGTCTGGAGTTCCCCATGACACTGTCAATTTCTGAAATACATGAAGATCCAGTTTCCACTCGTGGGGATCCATGATTTGTCTGCTTAACACATCTGCTAAGGAGTTCTGTGCTCCGGCAGAAACCTTGCCTGAAGAGTTAGTTGCAAGCTGAGCGCAGTCTCCCATAAAATCATTGCTTGCCTGCATAGAGGATAAGAATGTGTTCCCCTTGTTTGTTGATGTACCACATGACAGTTGTGTTGTCTGTTAGAATCAACACCTGCCCTGGAAGAAGTAACTCCTTGAAAGCCATTAATGCAAACTGGACTGCTAACATCTCCTTCATGTTGATATGTAGATGCTGTAGTCTGGCAGGCCACTTGTCTTGTATCCACTTTCCATTTAGATGAGCTCCCCAAGCAATGTCTGAGGCATCTGTCGTTAAAATCTGACTCGCCTCTGGCCGGGTCACAGAGAGTCCCTTGTTTAGGTGACATTCCTGAGCCCACCACAAAAATTCTTTTTGAAGGCAAGGTATTATTTGAATGACAGTGTCCAAATCCTGGCAGTGCTGTGTCCATACATCTTTGAGATACCATTGCAGCTTCCTCATATGCAGTTTGGCATTGGGAAGCACCAGAATACAAGATGCCATGAACCCTAATGCTTGAAGGACTGTCCTTGCAGTCAGCACGGACTGATGAGATAGTTGATGGAAGTAAAGGGATAGACTCTTTTGTTTGTCCGGGGTTAAAAGGCCATCTGGGCTGCTGTATTCAGTCTCACACCCAGAAAGCACATGTCTTGAGAGGGTACTAGACTGGACTTTATTTCGTTCACAGAATACCTTAGGCATCTTAGCACTGCTATAACATATTCCAGATGCTGTAGAAGGTCTTCCTTGTCTTGAGCCAGAATCAGGCAGTCGTCCAAGTAAGGATAGATTTGAATTCCTTTTAGCCTGAAGTAAGCTATCACTGGAGCCAGAACCTTTGTGAATACTCTGGGCGCAGTAGATAAGCCAAAGGGCAATGCAGAGAACTGATAATGAGAATTTCCAGCTCGAAAACGCAGATACTTCCTGCAACTTAGCCGTATAGGCACATGAAGGTAAGCTTCCTTGAGATCTAAAGTTACCATCCAGTGATCCTTGCCCAGCAGAGGTAAAAGCTGTTGTAACGTCAACATCTTGAACTTGGGAATGTCCAGATAAGTGTTGAGGATAGATAAATCCAAAATCGGTCTCCACGTGTTCCCCTTCTTTGGTACTAGGAACAGGCGAGAATAAAATCCTAGGCCCCTTTCTGATACGGGGACTGGCTGAATGGCCCCTATTTGGAGTAACAGAGAAATTTGCTTGTGAGCCTCTTTCCTTTGTGGAGGAGGAACGTCTGGCATGCCTTTGAAAGGGGCAATGTATGGAAATAAAACCTGTAACCGTGGTGAATGATATCCAACACCCATCTGTCTTGAGTAATTAAATCCCAATTTTCTTTGAAAAGAGACAGTCTTCCTCCCAAAGGAGCTGCCAGACGAGAATCTACTGGCAGCTGAAAAGGCAGGTCATTGGGTCTGTTTACGAAAGGACTGACCCCTGCCCTCACCAGAAGTCTGAGCAGGTGAACTCCTGTTCTAGGCCTAAAAGAACCTTGAGCTCTGCCCCTACCACGTCTAGACCTACCCCTAGACTGGGAATCATAAGCAGGATATGTCCATCCCTTAGTAGGCCAATTTCTACTAAACTTGGTGGCTGCGGCTGCAAGGAATCTTTAACAGTTTGCATAGATTTAGCTTTGTCCTCCATTTTCTTTAAAACTGCTTCCACAGGCGAACCAAACAACACATCAGACTGTAAAGGAGCATCCAATATCCTTGTCTTAACATGCTCAGCTAAATTCTGATCCCTCAACCAGGCATGCCTGCGAAGAACAGAACTAGTGGCAGCCACCCTCGAGGAGGCCTGTACAGCATCAAAACCACATTGCAAAGAATGCTTACCCACTTGTTCAGACACATGAACTAAATCCAGCAACTCTTTACACTCAATACCTTCCGCCAAAGCATCCACCTTAGATTTCAATTGTGAAAGGAGATAATTTTGATATTTTAGCATGTGAAACTGACAATTCAACGCCCTCATGGCTAAAGTGGAAGAAGTATACACTTTCTTTCCCCATCTATCCAAAGCCCTTGCCTCTTTATCAGTGGGAACAGGGTTTTTAACCACAGAGGCCTTAACACCTTTAGGTCCCTGAGAAACAGTTTCGGGTCTGCCCTAGGACTCTTAAAAGATACTTATGAGCTTCAGGCACCCTATAGTACCTATCAGGTTTAACAGGAGCAGGAGGCAAAGAATCAGGATTCAGGGAAGCCTCTGCAAAAACATCTTCCACCACATTCAACACAGGAGGTATAGCTAAGGGCCTATGCTGGGGTAAAACAAGAATTCCTAAGCCTTTTCCTGGAATCAGAGTAATCCTGACCTTCCCATTTAAAGTGCTCCCTCATGGAATGCAGAGTCTCTGAAAATGAGAAATCCTCAGGAGGAGAAGCTGTAGGAGTGGAATCATCCACATCAGAATCAGAATAAGGAGGATACTCCTGCAAATCTTCCAGAAGACTCAGAAGCCTCTGAACACTGTTCAAAACTCTCAAACTCAGGTTCTACCCTAGGCCTCTTATCAGGAGGGGGCATAGAACCTCTAATCATAGTAATCAAATCTTCTGCCATTTTAAGCATATGTTTCTTAGGCACAGAACCTGAAGTGCTAGGAGAAGCCCCCACTGAAGCTAAACTTGGCCTACCTCTCAAAGAAGTTTTGGAAACAGAAGGAGAGGCTCTAACTACCTTGGGAAGAGAGGGAAGAACAGTTACCTGAGAAGCCCCCTCAGCCTGGCCTACCTCCTGAGAAGGCACATCCTGTAACAGTAAAGTCTCTGCCTCAGACTCCAAAGAAACTCCTGGCAAAACCTCTGGCTCCACTGAGCCTTCTAAAGAACCGCCGTCCAGGACTGCCGGTTCATCAACCCTAGGCTTCGCTGTTTTGTCCTTGCGCTTTTTGAAGCGGGCCGGAGCATCCGACGGCATTTTATAATTGCAACGCTTCCCAAACACTAACCTGGCACAGTCTAACCTTCTCTTAATAGTGCGTTTGTTAAACCTAGCACAAGAGCGGCATCCAACAACGTCGTGCTCAGGCCCTAAACAAGGTATACACAAGGTATGGTAATCCCTATGAGGTATCTGTTTCCCACAAGAAATACAGTTATTCACTTTTTCTGACATCCGGTTAAATACTGAGGCAAGAAAAACCAAAATGTTCCCCAACGGGTACTTAGCCAACTTTGATTCGGTCTGAAACTCCGACTTCAGAAAATTTCAGAACGCCAACCTGCACTCGCAAAACTGCTTCTGCATCGGACCATGCGGCAAAAAAGACTGAGGATATGACGTCGGTCATGCGCATTAGTACCCTGACGTACTGACGTCAGTCTAATGCGCCCTGACCGACGTCAGCCATATACTTTGGTATTCGGGCCGACTGGACAGCGGACTACCCTATAGTTAGGACTGCAGCAATGTGGAATGAAGAACATCATATCAGTTCCAGCACCTTATCCTTCCAAGGGCCAGTGCTAACCTAGCAGAGAGCATGTAAGGTAAAGGAGGGAATCCTTATAGTCCCTTAGCAGGTGAGAAGTTCTCCTGAGCCCTGGCCAGCTCTACCCACAGATGAGGCATCATCTGCCAGAGGACTGCCGTCTGATTTCACAGCCCCCACATTCAGGACAATGTAGCTCAGAATCCTGCTGAGCCAGAGTCATTCACTTAACTCTACCACTTCTTAAAATAATTGTATTTGACACCTTATCACCCTCATTTATTTCTGAGGTTTACTTTAGTTACTTGTATTACTGCGGTGGTGGTGCTGCGGTAGCGTTGTCCCCTCACAGTAAGACGTCCTGTTCGATTCTCAGCAAGAGCATCTTCTGTGTGGAGACATGCGTGAATGGGCGTAACTTTGTTGAAGGTTATGCGTCAGGGCCGACAACTCGTCACGTACAAATCTACTACCAATCATTAGCGGACCGGAGTTCCGCTGTAGCGACCCCTAACCGGGAAAAGCAGAAAGACACAACAACAACTTTAGTTACTTGTATTCTTTTCAAAACAGCCTCCTGTAGAAAGTGGCATGTTAACAGTCTAAGTCAAGGGTCACATTCTTGACTCAACAAATACCCAGTTACAAAAAACATTGGAATCAGTTTAAATGAAATTTTGTGTCTTTCGGCTTTTCCTGGTTAGGGGTCGCCACAACAGAACTCTGGTCCGATAATGACTGGCAGTAGATTTTTACATGCAGAGTTGCCGGCTCTGATGCACAACCTTCAACGAAGGTACGCCATTCATGTATGTCTCCACACAGAAGAAACTCTAGCTGAGAATCAAACAGGACAACGTCTTACTGTGTGTCGACAACACTCCCGCAGCACCACTACCGCAGTAATCAGTTTAAATGAAATAAAATCCATAATTATAGAATAATCAAAATGAAACATATACCAAGTTACATAACTTATGCTGATGCACTTTTGCTACATCTCAAATGGCTTGAGTATTCTTGGAAGTAACTTTGCACTCTCTGCCAGAGGAGGTAAGCAGCTAACAGACTGAAGTACCGTATCTATATGAGCACATAAAATATGTGAAAGGAGGTTGCTAACTTGGAGCTGTTCCAAAGTTACTGCTTTAGCTCTTTATGTAACATGATAGGAAGGAACACTAATTCTTTATTCAAGTTTGTTTTTGAAGCTTAAACAATTTGGGATATATTGTGTTAACTGACAAAAAAAGTTACTGTGAGAAGAACTACGGCGAAGATAACTATGAATTACGATCTATTTGTGGTTTATTGTAGTTTACATAGGTGTGCAAAATGCATTTATTTGGCAGTGCCAGAACAGAGGAATAAGGCTTTGGGGTGTTAACCAACTGCTTTCAGCAGATCAGAGCAAACAATTAGATTTTTTCCAATTTCTTTAGCTGGCTGTGTAGAGGATTAAGACTGAGCTATTAACGTACTGTTTGCTGTAGTTCAAGGTTTGACTCCTACATCTTCCATTTTCCTACTGTACAATTCTGAGCCTACCACTTAATCTGCATCAGTCTTTCTGACAAGTTGCAGCATACTCCTAGAGTAACTCCACAGACAACCACCACTAGCTACAGAGTTTACAAGGTAAAAGGGGGAACCAAGTAGGTTTTCAGGCCGTTCTTTTGAAGAACACTCATACACAGTGCCCCTGCACAAGAAATCTGGACAAACTCAAAAATAAGGAAACAATGGCCTAAAAATAGGCTCAGATTTCAAATACTGCTCTTATAAGCCTAGAAAGTTGCTAGAATGACAGGTTTTGCATTAATGTGTATTTTCTTTTTTTTTCATTAGTTACTGACTTCAAACCTCAATGATTTGCCAAAAAAAAAAAAAAAAAAAAAATTTATATGAAGCAGACCAAAACTTGGGGCTAAAAATCTTGATAGTTTGTGAAAACCTGGACAGTTGAGAGGTACCGCTGGACAATTTAGTCCCAACTCCACCTATTGCATTGCCTTCTGAAATGCGAGGGGAAACCGGAGCACCTGAAAACAACGTACACAAACACAGAGACGATATGTAGACTCCACAGAGAAGGCATTCCAACTGAGAAACCAAAGCAACACACTGTCCTCAAAGAACATAAATCTACTACAAAAAAACTAAGCTAATTCTGCCGATTCATTAATGTAGCTCACGGTATTAAAGACTTCTCTATACAAACATGGTCCCGATTCATTCTTTTTTACACTACTGTTTATAACCTATTTCTAAGCTTCTGTCATTCTCCCCCTTGCATATGTACTAACCCTAGCTCTCAACTGTCCCATCTCCAAAATTTAGACAGTACCTCTCAATTTGGAAAAATGGGCAACATGTGGAATACTTGTTAACAGCATTCTAGCAACTTCAGCTAATAAGCTCATGCGATGGTTAAAATGTGTTACTTTTTATCTATAAAAATTCTTATGATGAAATATGATTCTGTATATTTAACATGCATATACATTTAAAAAATCGTAACACTGAATGCATGAAAGACCACTTTAATGTGGAACTGCAGGAAACATGGAATTTTTAAGACTTAAAATGAGAAACATTTCTCTTAATAAAGTACACTCAAGAGTACTGGTACTAACACCTAACAATATCCATTAGCCCCTGTGGAAGGCATACAGACGTGACATTACCTTACAATAGCAACCCTTCATTTTAAAATGCACAGAGTGGCCTTTCCATAAAGTTGCACCAGTTGAATAAAATTCACTTCCAGCTAGTGTACAAAAAACCCCCAAGTGATCTTCAATCAAACTGTCATTAAAAGTATACTTTTTGATACTATACAATGGTACTGTTTCACCAAAGCACCCTAGCACATTGTCTTTCACAGCTATTTGACTATTTTGTAAGCAAACAAGCTTACATTCTACTTCTCATACCGCTGAGTATATAAATAATGAGTCTTTCATATCAATTACACACTGGCTTGTTTTTTGCTGTTGTGTGTATATATAGTTTTTAGTTAACCTACTATAATTCCCCATTTTACTAAAGAGTTCAGCAATATGTTCATGGGACGAGGTCATAGACCTGGTTAACAACCGTATATACAAACATGTATAAAAAAATACACACACACACACACACACACATGTATGCCTGTAAATAAAGATGAAAAAATATACATTATACATACATTTTTCTGCTTCTGCACTTTCTTTACCCTGCTGTTTATGTACTGGACAAAAGGGTGCAGGATATCATCGGACTGGCAGTTCACCGCCATTTACTAATGCACAATATATTACCTACATTTTGTTCTCGGATATACAGCTCCATTTGTAATATATAATTTTTATGTACATATACCCTAGTATCGAAACCTTAATTGGGATGGTAGGTATATGCAACACTACTGCGATACACTCCCCTATTCAACACTTACATCAGGCTTCTGTACTGCGGTGTTGGGCTGGCCCAGAGATGGTGAAGGAACTGTCAAGTACATGTAACCAGGTTATAAAAAGCTAATGAAATCAAATGTACAGATATCACATGTATGACACTGATGTCAGAGTCTGTTCTGACAGCAGTGACATTTACTGTGCACAGCACAAGATAAAGCCTGCCAACAGTTATCTTTACATAAAAGTAGGCTACTATATACTCAGAATTTTATACCACCAAATTTAAGAATTCTACAGACGCGTGTAATGTTCCCCAGGGTCCAGGAAAGGTACTTGCAATTATTTGATACAGACGTCATGCAGAGCTGAAAACTATTTTGCGAATATTACAAAAAAAACTGAAGTCTGCCGGCCAGCCAAGATAAAGAAGGAACAAGCTGCTTGTATAAACAGAAATATACAACAATGCACAAAATAAATGAGGGAGATTTTAACACGACACAGAAGGTTTTGAACTTGTAACACTGTACTTAATGTTAATTCATAAGGAAGACTGAAAAAAAGCATATACATAAAATAGAATGCACTGTTTTTTCTTAAAAAATACCACAAATATTCTTGCACTAGCAAGACTAATACTATGTTGCTGTTTGTCACAATGCTCCTTTACTGATGAAGTCCACTTTTAAAGGCCATTTTTTGTCCAGGTCCCACCAACTGTTTAATTACATTTCACTCCAAAGCATGACTGAGGTAGAGAGTTAGAGAATCTTGTACTTAGCATATAGTAATGAAAGGGCGTTTTTATGCTTTGCCATATTCACCTTTTGGAAATTGGAATACAGTAGGTCCAAACATCAGACTATACTATGTTCTACGCAAGCACCTTGAAACCCCATATATTTCTCCCAACACGCACACACACACAATCCTCCAGAAGCTGTAGGGAAATTCACAACTGTATCCTTCTAGATACCAGCAGGGTTCTAATGACTATGATGAGGGAATCTCATTCAACCTGGAGAACAAGATACCCCACAAAATATGCCCTCTGGCACTTGAGACATATCACACCAAACTACAGGAAATCAGAGTGCAGCAATGCCTAAGCAACAGCAGTCTGTCTACTAGTCTCTGACTACTAATGTTTTATTTATTTGCAGCTAACCAAGAAAATGTGACTAACTGCAGACTTCCAGATAGTTCCTGATGGAGGATAATAGGCATTGACACTTGACAGGAAAGATAAAGCACACAGCACACACAGTACAGTTGTGTACACTTACCATAAATGTAGATGTTCGAGTGTATTCACTGTTGCAGTCATCACACTTGGGTTATCTGCCTGCAGGTAGCCCTCAATTGGCCCGAATACCAGAGTCTTGAGATTTCTGCTTCGGATCCTGTCGCCTCTTCCATGATGTCAGGGGTATAAAACATGCAGCCGACGCCATTACATCAGTTTTTCTTGCCCTAGATGTCAGGAGCTCCCAAAATAGGAAGCTATAACACAGTGTGAAACACTTCCAGTAAAAAGTAAATACCCCTGCCATGAAAGATGGCCATAAAGAGGATAGGTAAAAAGGACAGAGAAAGTCAGGAGGCTGGAGGGAGGGAAACCAGGACTGCAACAGTGAATACACTCGAACATCTACATTTATGATAAGTGTACAAAACTGTACTATGTTATTCGAGTTTCACTGTTGCAGTCATCACACTTGAGTTGATTTCCAAAGCTGAGGAAGGGTGGAGGCAGTCAAGAAGTGTTGCGGCTGGCTAGCAGGCCTTGTAAGACTGCTGTAGCAAATCCAGCTCTGGAGTTAGAAATAATAGGCAAGTGGTAACGCTCGGTGAAGACGTGTACAGAACTCCAGGTTGCAGCTTCTAGGATGTCCCCGGTGGGGACCCCCATGAGAAATGCTGTAGTGGTTGAAGTAGCTCTAGTGAAATTTGTTCTGATCCCCAGAGGGGTAAGGTTTTCCATGGTGCTTGTAGCAGAAATGGATGCAGTGTGCTATCCATTTGGAAATGATTTGCTTTGAAATGGCCTTGCCCTCTGCCATATAGCAAAGCTGACTAGTAGCTGGTCAGACTTTCTGAAAGGCTTAGTCCTGTCAAGGTAGAACCTGAGCTGTCTGTGCACGTCCAAGGAGTGCAGGATCCTTTCTCCTCTATTCTGAGGATTAGGGAAAAAGGTTGGCAAATGGATGGATTGGTTCAAAGCCACACTGGATACCACCTTGGGCATAAAGGAAGTATTAGTCCGGAGGGAAACCCTGTCAGCATGGAAAATAATGAAGGGCTCCACCGCCATTAGTGCCTGCAACTCAGACACTCTTCTTGCTGAAGTAATAGCTAGAAGTAAGGCTGTTTTCCAAGAGAGGAATTTTAACTCTGCTGAAGCAGGAGGTTCAAAAGGGGGAAGTGTGAGGATTTGAGGTAAGTTGGGCACAGCTGTGTCCTTTCCTTGAGATGGACTCCAAGAACAGTATATTTTCCACTTTTCAGCATAGGATTTCCTAGTACTAGG
Organism: Protopterus annectens; assembly: GCF_019279795.1. NCBI lineage: Eukaryota > Metazoa > Chordata > Ceratodontiformes > Protopteridae > Protopterus > Protopterus annectens. The sequence goes on from NC_056725.1 coordinate 1,580,066,952, forward strand.
CCTTCTGGCCTCAAGGATGACATCCAGCACCTGTTTGCTGAGGGATGCTGGTGGTGTATTCATGGGATAGGCCAGGCTGCAAGGTTTAGGGTTTGCAGCTTTGGATGCAAAATCTGTCCCTCCTGCTACAGACAGCAGGGAAGGTGTCTGATGTAGGTGCCAGGGTGGCACTGCTGTCAGACTGTATAGGAGTGGGTACAAGTGCTGGCGTGGCCTGTGTGGTGCAATAAGGATTGTCCTTGGCCTGTCATGCTTGATCTTGAGTAGTACTTTTGAGAGGAGGGGCACAGGAGGAAAGGCATAAATTGAGAGGTTTTCTCATGTAAAGGATAGGGCGTCCACCTTCCAAGCTCTGCTGTGAGGGTTCCTGGTGCAAAATTTGCTCAAGTGGTGGTTTTGGGGGGGGGGGGGGGCAAAAAGGTCCACCTCCGGAGTTCCCCATCTCTCTGTTAGAAGTCTGGATGACTTGGGTTCCAGTTTCCACTCGTGAGGGTCCAGTAGATTTCTACTTAAGTTGTCTGCCAGTGAATTTTGCTTGCCTGGCAGGAATTGAGCTTGTAGGTGCCACAGAGCCATGGCTAACCTGCAGAGTGGGTAAGAATGAGTCCCGCCCTGCTTGTTTTTTAACACATAACTGTGGTGTTGTCTGTCTTTATCAGGAGCTGCCCTGGAAGGATAAGGTATTTGAAGACCGTCAGAGCATTCTGTACAGCTGGCATCTCTTTTTGATTGATATGCAGGGGAATTTGTTCTGGGCTCCATTTGCCTGCCATGTGAGCCCCCCATGCATAGTCTGATGAGTCTGTTTCCAGGGTTTGGGCGGCGAGGGGCTGAGTGAAAGGAAGTCCCTTGTTGTGTTTGCATGCTTCTGTCCACCAAAGGAACTCTGCCCTTAGACAAGGTATGATAGGAATCATTGTTTCCAGGTCCTGAGAATGTTGGCACCAGAGACTTTTAAAGTACCACTGGAGTTTCCTCACATGCAGTCTTGCATATGGAATTAGCAGAATGCATGAAGCCATGAACCCTAGGGCTTGCAGTATTTTCCTTGCAGACAGCTGGGTTTTGTTGGCCATTAGTTTGAAATAGTTTGTCAGATGGACCTCCTTTTCTGGTGTGAGAAATACCTTCTGGGAAGTTGTGTTCAAGCTTACTCCGAATGATACAATTTGATGGCTGGGCACCAGTTGTGATTTCTTTTCACTGATGGCGTATCCCAGTGAAGTTAGACCCAGTGAAGTTAGAAGTCTTTATAAACGCCAGGTGCTGAAGTAGCAATTCCTGACTGTCCGCCTGAATCAGGCAGTTGTCCATGTATGGGCAGATTTGAATACTTCTCTGCCCGCAGCATGCAATGGCTGGAAACGGGCATTTTGTGAATACTCTGGGCACAGTAAATAAGCCAAAGGGAAGTGCAGAGAACTGATAGTGCATACAGCCTGCCCTGAAACGTAGATATTTCCTGCAAGACTCACTTATGGGGATGTGCAGATAAGCTTCTTTTAAGTCTAGGGTGACTAACCAGGCATCCTTGGCTAGCATAGGAAAAAGCTGTTGCAGTGTAAGCATTTTGAATTTTGGGACCACCAGAAAGGTGTTTAGAATTGATAGATCCAGGATAGGGCGTCAAGAGCTCTCTTTTCTGGGTACCAGGAATAGTCTGGAGTAGAAACTTTGTCCCTTTTGTTCTACTGGAACAGGTTGAACAGCCCTGATATGGAGAAGGGAAAGTACTTGCTTTTGAGCCTCTGCTCACTGGTTTGGAGGAAGGTCTGGCAACCTGCTTGGTGTGTTGGTAGTGAGTGGAAGTAGAATCTGTATCCCCGGGATACAATGTTTAGAACCCATTGGTCCTGAGTAATGGACACCCAGTTTTTTGCATGATGGGCGAGTTTTCCTCCTAGGGGCGTAAGTACTTGGGCATTGCTGGGAAGGATAATTGGAAAGTCATTGTGAACTTTTTCCATAAGGGGGTGGCTTACTACTCCCTGGTTTTGAGGTGGAAACACTCCATTGTTTAGATCTCTGCATACCTTGAGACTCTAGTCTTGGTGGTCTGTTTCCCCTGGGCTTGGACTGAAGGCCTGAGAGGGACTGGAAAAGACCAGTTATTTAAAGGACAATGCCTACTGAATCTAGGTGGCTGCACCTGTAAGAAATATTTGACTGTTTACATAGATTTAGCTTTTCTTCCATCTTTGTAAGAACAACTTCTGCTTTTGTGCCAAACAAACACTCCTGATTTAATGGAGCATCTAGTAATTTTGCTTTGACATGGTCAGGCAAGACTTGTTCATTTAGCCAAGCATGCCTTCTCAGTACAGACCCAGTGACAGCAGCCCTGCAAGATGCTTCTAAGGCATCAAACCCACATTGCAAAGTATGATTACTAACTGGGTTTGCAGAATGCATTAACTCTTGTAAATCTTTATTTTCTGCACAATCTGGAAGTAACATCATTTTTTGTTTAATTAGTTCCATAATATGTTGCTGGTACTTCAACATGTGAAACTGGCAATTCAAAGCCCTGATGGCAAGAGTTGAAAAGTATATACTTTTTTACCCCATCTGTCTAAGCTCTAGAATCCATGTCTGAAAGGGTAGGGTTTTTGGTTGTAGTAGCCTTAATACCTTTAGGTCCCTGGGAAATGGTCTCTGTTTCCGCAGTAGGATTCATAGAGAGAACTCTGTGAGATAATACCCGTTAGGTTTCCTAGGAGCTGGTGGTAAGGTGTCAGGAGTAAGACTGGACTCCAAGAAGACAGTCTACAATATCCAGGACAGGGGGGTATAGCGAGAGGACTGTGCTGAGGCAAATCTAAAAATTCCCGGAGTCTCTTTTGGGACTGAGGATAGTCCTGGCATTCCCAGTGGAAATGCCCTCTTGAGGTATAGAAAGTTTCACCAAAAGAGAAATCCTCTGGAGAGGAGGCAGAGGGAATGGATTCCTCTGCATCTGAATCCTCATAGGTAGATAAGGGTATGTCCTGGTAATCAGAAGGGTGAGAGTCATCAGACTCCTGGTCTGTAGAATCAGAAGGAAATTCAATTCTTTGTCTTAGAGTAATAAGGTCTTCAGCCATTCTAAGCATTTGTTTTTCTTGCATGGGAGGATGAGCATGCGCTTTAGACATCAGTTTTCTAGGTATAGTGCGAACTCTGGACCGGAGAAACTCAGTAGTTTTAGTAGGAAATGAAGTTTTCGGTTTAATATGAATATCGGTAGGTCGGAATATAACCTCAGAAGCCAGGGCCTGCACAGCGGTTCCAGACCCAACCAAGGTAGAGACATCAGCAGGTTTCATAGACGAAAAAGCATCTTGCGGCATACCGGACTCTGAATGGGTCTCAGCTGAGGCCTGAGAATCTGTAGAAGCGGGCATCAGTGGCTGCAAATGCACCTCACTGAGTACCGGCGGACTGGCGACAAGCTTATCGGAAGCGTTGTCAGCAGTTTATGACCTATGCAGTCAGTCTCTGTCTGTGCTTTATCAGAAGATCGGTAGTCGGATGGCTTACCAAAGCCATTTCGCAATACAGAGAACGTGAGCGAAAGAATTTAGCTACAAAAATAGCCCAACAATGAATGGTTCAGTCGTCAAACAAAGCACAAAACCAACAGCTAGGGACGTTGTGGTCTGGACCTAAACAGGTGATGCAGTAAGAATGAAAATCTCTGTGAGGTATTTGCTTTCCACAGGCAAGACCATTGTTAATTTTTTCTGACATCGGTTAGAGCAAGAAAAAAGAATCCCCAATGGGGTACTTAGCTTTAGAAGACTTCAGGTCTGAAACTCGAAAAAACAAAAATTTGAGGTAGGGACCGACCAGCACTTGCGAACTGCTTCTGCTTCGGGCTCCTTCTTGGCAAGAAAAACTGATGTAATGGCATCATCGGCTGCATGATTTATACCCCTGACGTCATGGAAGAGGCGACAGCATCCGAACCAGAAATCCCAAGACTCTGGCATTCGGGCAGACTGAGGGCTACCCAAGTGTGATGACGGCAACAGTGAAACACTAAGAACATCAACAACTACACAACAGCTATTTGAGCAATGTCTTCCCGGAAAGAAACAAAATTAGCCGTAACTGCATTACTTTATACCAGCAACACCACAATTCATGCAAATGCATTACTCTTCTGATGCTCAAGATATAAGCACAGCAAAAAAATCATACACAAAGCATTGCTACACTGGACACCAAAGACTCCAGCAAACCTATACCCAGTTCTGCTAGGGGTCACTAGGTTAAATACCGGAAACAAAACAGTCAAGTGAAATGGAACCAGGTGGTAAACTGGGTTCAAGGTGGTTAAGTACTTGAGAAATGGAAAGTGATGCTAATTTTTACATGTCAACTAGCACACCAGCACATAGTAATTACAAGAGGAAATCTTTCCATTTACAGATCTCGTTTGCTGTACAGGTATGCTAAAAGTAAAAGCATATGCCTTATAGACCCAGAATTACTTTCAATTTGTCACAAGAAGTCAGGAAGTACTATCAGGCACAAAAGTCTCCATTATATTATTTGACAGCAATGCACTGTTTCCCAAACCATAATTTCTCTGTGCATATATACCCATTTCCCTTAACAGTTTTTCAGTACTGACCTTGGATTTTATGTTCAGACACTATATGCACTAAATGTTCCTTTATAATTACTCTTCAACTAAGCAGGATGAGAGGGGTGCAAATACAACAGCTCTCCAGGAAGATGGATGGATATCCTGTACTATGTGACCCCCCTCCATGCACACACACACACACGTACACACACACACACAATTACATCATATAGCTAGGCTCCCCTCAATCACACTAACCAAACAAGTCTAGCATTTTCATTCAGTTTTACATCTTTTTTTAACATTTTATCAGTTTTTACATTCCCACAAATATTTCTCCTAGACCTCCTTTGGTTTATTAATACACATTGTTTTCCCTTTTCTTACAGGCACTCATTCCGTGATGCTAGGGATGTAACTTTCAGCTTAATACAAGTACTTTCAAAGCAAGCATGTTATCAGTACAACTGTACAAATACATAAATCAAGTACAACTAACAGTACATAAAAAAATCAAGTTTGAGTAACAGCACTTTATGCAGTGAATTTGCTTTCCCGTAAACAGGTGGTGCTGTAAAAAAAATTCTTAGAACAGAGTGACAGAAACAATTGGTGGCATCACAGTCCCTCTGTATCATCATCAATGTTGTCACCAAGATCACAGGGACTGTAACATGCAAGCTACCTGCCTTGGTCCTTTCTTCCTTTACTGAAGTATGGGGCTGAAATGCATGGTAGGTTAACTGTAAGGAATGTCACCTTCACCAAATTTTTGTGAGACAATCAACTTTCTGTTCTTTTGTTTTCAGCACCACAAAAAAGTTCTCTTAAAATGCACATTATGTGGGGATCTGCTACAGCACACATTACAGATGAGCACAGCAGCAGTGAGACAGCTTAATGGCAACACACAGACCATCGGTGCTTTTCCAAAAGACATCAGCCCACAGTCTATAACTCAGCGCCTGCTTGCTTTGGGTCTGCTAAGTAAAGTGTGAGGTGTGGTAATCAGAAGTGTACCTAGAAACTTCCATTTTGCATTCATGCCATCATGCTGCCGTCCCTACCCTACCTCATATTTAAAAGTGTACACATCTTTCAAATACATCCCCATGCACACAGTTAACAAAGGAATACTTCTTTCTTACTTGCTGCCTCCAAAAACCATAAAGTGCATAGTTAGATGACGAATCCATTCTAAGCAAGTAAAAAACAGGTCCCTATAAGCGGAGCTAGGTCTGGCCTATCACAAACCTGAAATGAATAAAATGGGAATTTGAAAAATGCTGGAAGGACACTGGAGGCATTTGCTTATACAGCTGAAATCTCCTGCCCTCTACATGCCATAAGGCTTCTGAGTGATGCTCAGAAAAATAATGTAGTCCACAAGTACATACAGTACACGTCTGGTTACACAGTCAAGTCAGTGAGAAAGGACTCAAAACAGCATAAACTAATCATTAGTAAAAGAATGACCAGCTCAGGAGGTCAATGACTGCTAACAAGGATGGCCAATACACAAGGCCAGTGACTACCAAAGGGATGTACAGTATACTATACCAATGAATGTTTTCCTCTATGAACTGCCACTTTTGCAGTAACATTCTTCACAAGAAAGCCAAGCTTTTAAAGACACTTAGAAAAGTGAATTTTGAGTATTTCAATAGAATATGAATGTTTAATGCCGCGGTGGTACGGCGAATTTTGAGTATTTCAATAGAATATGAATGTTTAATGCCGCGGTGGTACGGCGGTAGCATTGTTACCTCACAGCAAGAGGTTCTCCCGTTCGATTCTCGGCTGAGCTTAGGAGTGCCTTCTGCGTGGAGTTTGCATGTCCTTCCTGCGGTTGGGTAGCGTTTGAAAGACATGCGTGCGTAAATGGGTGTGCCTTCGTTGAAGGTTGGGCGTCGAGCAGGCACCTCGGCGTTTCGTCAAAATCTACTGCCAATCTTTAGCGGACCAGAGTTCCGCTGTGGCAACCCCTTACCGGGAAAAGCCGAAAGACAAACAACAACTCTACTCTGTACGAATACTCAGTCTGATCAGCCTGGATACTTCTAAAGATTTATTACACAATGTTCTCCATTGCTGAAAAATGTAACTACACATGTTCTGCATGGATTTAGATTGTGATCTCAGTATTAACACCTGGTTTTGTCCAGCACAATCAATGATGAGCAGTCATGCAATCTCCTCTAATTGCATGTACCCATGCGTGGGGTCCATGTTAGCATCCCTTCTGAATGCAATGTTGTACTATGAAATTATGAACCACTTCCTCCTTATGCTTTCATAGTGTCTTCAGCCAAATTTTCACATTCAAAAGTAAACATCTATGCAATGCACTGTCCAAACTGACAGTCTTCTAATGAAGGAATACCTTTGTACATGCATATATTAATGGGATTGTTCAATATAATTAAGCTTTCTGCATTTAACTGATATTTTACAAATGAAGTTTCATTTCCACTCAAAGTTCCATTTACCCAGATTATGTCCCACTTATTTTGTTTCCTAACAGTCAGACTTTTCTAATACAATATGTGTCACAATTGACCCCACCACTTTATCCACTACAGCGCCACAGATCAGATAAGGTCTCCATGATTCATAGACTGTTACTAGACTAACAACTCAGGGGGCCTTTATAAGCTGAGCCAAGTTTTCCTAAAAGAATGAGGATATCGTGTATGATGCATAATGTACTCCAAACACAACACATAGGTAATACAATCCTTTATTTGGACCAACACAGGATTTATAGCACAACGTCTGAGTTTTTGGGCCACATGAGCAATATGTCAACAGTTAACCACACTGAATGATACTGGAATGTGATACAGTGCTTTAAAATCCACAGAATGGGGAACAGAACACTTTGCTTTCCCACAGCTTTAAAAAAACAAGGAGAAAGAAATCTTAATGTACAGCTTGAATGCTACGAAATACGGAGTAGATAGATGCCTACCACAGAGAAGGAAGGAGTGCAAAGTTAGATGACGGAATTCAACACCTTCCACCAACATGCTACTACAGGCTCACTTTAACATTAAAAACATGTGCACATCATGTGGTACCATACTTCCCAAGATGCTGAAGATATTTTAAAAAAATAATTAAATGTGAGAAGACATAGTGCAGAGCTTGAGTGGACAGACATATGGGCACAGAAGCCTAACAAAAAAGGAACAAAGTTAGTGCATGCAAAAGCTTGTTGGCAAAGTTCAGGACCTAATATAATGTTAGCAATGCACTATCTGTGCCACATAATGTGGTATCTTAATCCTGGGATACACTCATATACACACAAACTGTGTGTGCATGCGATTTTTGTACCATTTTCGTTGCCTACAAAAACAGCACTGGTTATACGGTTTACTGTATTGAAGAAATACTTCATGTAATGGCATGAGTGCAGGGATTGCATGCAGAGCAAATGCGCTGCCTTACAAAGGACAGAGTGGTGGGTATTATTTTAAAGGCTATGTTTCATGCATACCTTTACCACTACAAAATTAATCAGTTAAAGGATACAGAAACCCTCTGTTAAATCTAGCATTTCAAACAGCACAGTCATTGAATGTTTCACTGAATATTCACCATCTACAAATGAAATAGTTGAAAAAAAAGAAAGTTCGCTTGTTTTCTTATCATTCGACTGCAAAAGTATTGTCTTGCATGGACAGCCGTTACTCTATAACACACCCGAAAAACATTCAAATTGTGTAGAGTATTCCAAATCTTGCGTCATCTGCTACTTTACTTCATAATCAACACTCAGCTTACTGTACTACCTTCAGAACCTACCCACCTAGCAGTAACACCTGTGCAGTCTTCCTTCTTTCTCTAAGGCAACAGTCTTCTGATACTCTCAAGAGTCAATGCTACCTCTTAGGGGAAGCACGTGTGTGTGTGTGTGTTGGGGAGAAACGGTTCAAACGCATGTCTCTGCAATGTGGGAGGAAACCTACGCAACCTGCAGAGAGGACATGCAGAGTTTGAAGGCACCACAGCCAGGAATCGAAATATTCACTCACACACGTGTGTGTGTGCGTGTATACAGACACACACACACACACACACACACACACACACACACACACACACTGGGTATAAAAAGTGTACACACCCATGTTGAAATGCCAGGTTTTTGTGATATAAAAATGAGACCACAGTAAATCACTTCAAAACTTTTCCCATCTTTAATGTGACCTATAACCTGTACAATTAAATTGAAAAACAAACAAATATGTTGGGGGGAATATAAAAAAATAAAAAAAATACAATAAGCTGGTTGCATAAGTGGTCACACCCTTAAACTAATACTTTGTTGAAGCACCTTTTTATTTATTTAAAGCATTCAGTCTTCTTGGGTACACACCTGCCATCAATTACAGAGACTCTGATTAACCCTAAATAAAGTTCAGCTGTCCTAGTAGATTTTCCTGACATTTACTCAGTTGCCTGCTACAGCAAAAGCCATGGTTCGCAGACAGCTTACAAAGCATCAATGGGATCTTGTTGCTGAAAGGTATCAGTCAGAAGGGTACAAAAAAATTTCCACAGCACTGGATATACCATGGAACATAGTGAAGACGGTCATCAAAAAGTGGAGAAAATATGGGACAACAGTGATGTTGCAGAAACATATGGTTGTGTTATCAGCTTATTTTTTGTAGTGTTTGTGTTTTGGGGTGAGGATTATGTATTTGTGTTTTCTTAGACTCAATGTTGTGAATGTTCGTAATTGTGGTGTTTCGTGTTTGTGAGGGTTCCATATTCTCGGCTCGAAATACTGAAGTGGACCCACATATACACACACAGCTATATATATATATATATATATATATATATATATATACACACACACACACACACACACACACACACACACACATATATATTACACACACAAATAATTTTATATATATATATATATATATATATATATATATATATATATATATATACACATACACACATTATATATATATATATATATATATATGTATATACACACACAGGCACATATTTACACACACATATATATGGAGGAGGACTGGATAAACCACATGAAACCACAGGGGGATGTAATGTGGTTATATGTGCTGTATCAGAAGTTTTGCTCTCAAAGATCTTCTGTTAAGGTGAGTTATCGCATACACAGTCATATTTTTCCTCAGTGAGGGCTTAGCAGTAAAACATTCATCCAGTACAATCTAATCATACTGCTGTTCCATTTCCCCATTTTCAATCAAAGCTTTACTAGATGCTGTAGTAATTAATACAAGTTATCAGTGTGTGCTGCACAGATGCTGTAGTAATACAAGTCATCAGTGTGTGCTGCACAGATGTTGTAGTAATACAAGTCATCAGCGTGTGCTGCACAGATGCTGTAGTAATACAAGTCATCAGTGTGTGCTGCACATTGCTTTACTAGAACATGATGAAGTGGTTTTAAGTCTCCTTTCTAGGACAGCATGGTAAGGATACTGCCCCTAGATCTATTAACAAGGCTGCATTCCAATACAAGAAAACAGAAGTCAACACCTTTTGCTGTAGATATCAAGAAAGGTGGAAGAGGGAAAATTTATCTAATGAACATTACACTATATATACCTCTACATCCACACTCGAATGATTAAGGTCCACAACACCTGTGCTTACACCTTAGATGACCACAGTTTACTTGTCTTTTAAACCAATTATTAATATAATTGCCCAGTCCCACTGGAAACTCACTTTTTCATATGCTTTACGCACACTTTTTTTTAATGTACAACCTGCTTTGCTCCTCCGGAAAACTCAAACACAAACCATTTCTAAGTCTTAAGTGACACTGCAAAGTGCTGCTGTGAAATCTGCTGTGTTCTGCAACAAAAACATATTCAGAGCACACAGTTTTCCTCACAAATGTCTTTAGGTAAAAAATGTCAGTCCCTAACTGTAGCCTTCTTTCTGCAAATGTTCTACTACAGGATCTAACCTCCCACCTCTAGTATTTTTGACCATAACCTTTAACTATTATACACATGATGCGTATACATTATCACATTCAGCTTCAGTGTAAAGTGGTTAGTCACACTTTAAAAGTACAACGTGGCATCCAGTGAGTTAAGTGGTGGGATGCATCCTGCCCTACTCCAGTGTTATTAATCTGGGTCAGGTTTTTATGGATACCACAGCCAAAATAAATTTAGTGTTTACCTAGGTAATGTCACTTCAGGAGTCATCCACAGACTTTCAAGGACAGGTCTCAGCAAACAAATGCATCTCACGTTTTTCCTGAATTGATGTCACTGAGGTTAATGATCATTGTTAACGTTCAGTGGCATCAGCACAGGGAAACATATCATGAATAATACACATCAATGAAGAGGATATTAAAAACATTCACAGATCGGACAAAAATGTAAACTGGCAACTTATGCACCACATAAGGTGCTAAAAAGATAAGTCACCAAAGTATGACAAAACACTTTACATACCTACTCTCAATCTATTCCAGCTTCAACACTTCCCTCAAGTGTATCAGCTGCATATACCACCGAATCTCTCGGGGCATTTTTCAGTATCTCAAAAATCCAAACCATTTTTCCCATCCATCAGTCTCTCCCATAACTACTTAGCTGCATTTTCAATGTATTTCTTTGTCCACTGTTTATGAGACTTCCAGAGTTATGATAACCCAGGCTACGTGGCTACACCTTTATTTATTTATACAGTTGCAGTCGCAGAACGTGTTGCCATACACATACCACCAAGGTTTCTTTCCTCCCTTTTCTCAGTGTAAGCAACTGTCCAGCCTTACTAAGAATCAGATTAATCCCCATTTACTGTCATCTATTATCCCTAACAAGGTCAACCAGTATCAATATAGCTCATTGTTTCACTTCCAAGTCTCAGAACATTTACATCACTGACTGAAAATCTGTCTTGTCTAGTATGCTAATTTCATGTCATCCAGTTATCAACTGGGATACTGGCCTCATCCTCAACTCCCCTCACACTGTACTGCCTTTTCTAATCAAAATTTTCATTGTACAAAAAGCCTCTACATTACACAGCTGTGCCCTTCCCTTACTCAATTTCTGATAACACAATAAAAAAGCACTCTTCTGATTGGCCTAAAGCTGTTCTAACACCCAACCACACTGGAGAAGCAAGTTTAGTATCATTTAACAAGTCTACCCTGCCAAGCATTCACAACACAGTGAACTGCACAATGTAAAACAATGTTATCCTTTCTGTGCTGGACATACAAAAGGTAAAGAGAGGATAAGACTTTTGCAAAGATATGACAATATTTCTAATTCAAGAAGCAAAGTGATTAAATATGTCTTGCCTTCACTTCTGTTTTGTATTCTTCTCAAGTAAATAAGAAAAAAACAGGCTGACAAGGTAGACATTACACATAGGGAAGTAAGTGGTTAAACTGTAGATTTACTGGGATTATAGTGCTGCACTGATAAAGCTGCCAGCATGTATAAGAAATGGCACAGGTAGCAGCAGGGCTGATGTGAGCAGTGTTGTCCTAGTGTTCCTGAACGGAAGAGTGTGATGCAAAGAACACGAAGTAATACACACATGAGACACAAAAACAAACCGCTGGTGAACTTCAGGTTTACTGAAGCTAATTGTTTCTTCTTAGTTTTACACAACTTCTTCCACATCAAAGAATTAATTTTACCCTTTAACACTTGTTACATTATTTTTAAGTCTGCAGGTCAAACATTTCAAGAATAAGATATCCCAGCGTGTGCTGTATCATAGGACTCAGGCACTTCTCAGGTTCAGAAGGCACTCTGCTTCACTTCTGTCTCTCACAATGCAGTGCTAGTAGACCAATATCCCATGAGACAGCACAGCTTGTTGTATTTCATTCCTTAATTACCACCCACCTCTAGTTCCAAGACTTCATTTTGTCCAAATACCCAAGATGATCAGAGCCATATGAATGGACTTTCCATCATTTTCAGTTGTGTTTTTTTCTTTTTGTGTCTCCATAGTACCTTGACCCGAACGGTTCCTCTACTCGCAACCTATCAGCATATTCCTTTTGCCAGGCAAGAGCAGACTATCCCTGGGCTGCAAAATATCCCCTCAAGGCTATCTGCTCCTGCCCAGGAAGCCAGGTCAGCCTGTGCATTCCTCCAGTGGAGAGGAAGGTGGTAGGGAGCAGACCAAACTGCTTGTTGTGTAGGGTGGTCTACCCTCTCCTGATGGAAATATACTCTCCCCTTGGCAGATCCACCTCATAAAAAGCATGCCCTCACATTGAATCCTATGTACATCCTAGTATGATTAATCCCCATTTACTGTCCACTATTATCTATATCTACATTGCACAATGGCAGCACATACTCCTTGGGTTCATATGCTCCACAAATGCCGTATCAAGAGCACCAACTATATGTAATTTTAAGTGGCAAGCCACAGTGGTCATACTCCCACAAGGACTGGTGACCAAGACATTTTCAGTTATGCTTAGCTGATGCAATTCCCTGTTATGACTTTAATCTGCAATCTAATTTCCTGAAAGTAAATCTTTCCTTGCAAATTCTTGACAGGAAATTCCTCCTAGCCCATTTGCATGTGCTGCTGGCTTTTATATTCTTTCATAACCGTTTGTGAATACTTTAGACACTGCAATATCTGGAGAAAGTTTGATTTGATGTTTATTAGATTCTTTTGAAATTATCTGAATACAGCACTGAGTCCATCATGAAGCATGCTGTTTTGTTTCTGCACAAAGACAAGAATTATAAAATACAAACCTCTTCTGACTACCCTGATATGAGGGCCATGTTTAGTACCATTTCTTCTGAAGCTATTTCTACAACCCAAAGTCCAAAACTTCCCTCCACAAAATTAGGTACTGCCAGACACTAGATTCATTTGGTAACTAGAAGCACTCCAGTCAAAACCAGAGGAAGTTTAATTTCTCCATTATCAAAATTCTCAATTAAACTGTGCATAAATGAACATGTGTAATGAGCCGACAGGAAAAAATACAAATACACAGAACAAACCCAGGTTAGACCATAATAAATTCCAACAGAATGTACAAACGTGGTCAGAACCTTGACATGCAAACAGACTCAGAACCTTGAAATGCTAACAGACTATGTTCTACACTACAAAGGCATTCAGAAAATGACAATCTGGCTGTCACCTCCAACAGCCAGCAGTCTGCAAAAAAACTGCTACAGCTGACTGGACAAATGTTGAGCCTGTTGACACAAAAGAGCAGAGACTGCAGAGAACTGAAGGAAGCCCAAGGGACACCACTAACCGAGGCACTATTTAATTTCCACTTCAACAGCTGCAATCAACCCATGTGACAGTGATGGTGTGGGCGATTCCATTCTGCTAATTTTGCACAAGGAAGCCTCAGGAATACAAAGCCTCAGGAATACAAAGCTAAGACAGTGGAACCTTGTAGTCCACATTATCACTGTTACAGCAAGCCTGAATACTCAACTTGTCAGCTTCCAGGAAATTATCTCCGTTTCAGACATTCTCTGTTCTGGCAGCTTTTTTAGTACAGCAGTTCTGGCCATCCAGGAAACAGTAGGACCACACCAATTACGGTAACAAGGATTTACACACTTTTAGTAAACAATACTGTCGAGTGCTGAAAAGTCGTTGGCTATAAATGCTATATATATATGTCAGTAAGACAAAATTAACATGGAGAACGTAAGGGAAGATACTTCCACAAAGGACACTGGCCAGCAGCTGAGTTTCAACAACGTAGCCTCATTGCTATGCCATTCAGCAAAAACAAACATGCTCAAATTCGAAGTTTGCTCAGGTTCACCTTCTTTTCTACATACTACCATATAGATAATTAACAGGTGACAAAGTAGTGTTGACAGTGTGAAAAAATGAGAGAGACTTTCTGAGTAAGGACATACTTTTAAAGTAGGCATTGTATGTACAGAAAGCTGAAAATCCAGACTTCTAGAGATGAAGTCTGAGACTGCGTGCATAAAATTCAGGGGTTGTAGGTGGCTTGCCTCCCCTATTGATGCATGCAAGTGGGCTGCTCAACCTGCAAAAAAAAAAAAGTTTGAAAAGTTACGTTCAGCATCCACTCTTCGCTTGTATTTTAGCCTTTTTTTTTCTTTTCAGCCTTACAAGACTCGGCAATCCAAATCTCAACATTTCAGTAAGGAGCCCCTTATGCAACCACGTTGCTCCACCAAAATACTTTCCACTCCTGCTCTCGCACAATAATGTCATCTACTGCTGACCTACACAATATTACACAGTACTGTTCCAAATACAGTGGATATAAAAAGTGCACACACTCCTGTTAAAATGCAAGGTTTTTGTGATATAAATAAATGCAACCACAATAAATCATTTCAAAACTTGTCCCACCTTTAATGTGACCTGTAATGTGTACAATTCAATTGAAAAACAAACAAATCTGTTAGGAGAAAAAATATTAAAAATAAACGTACAATATGCTGGTTGCATAAGTGTGCACATCCTTAAACTAATACTTTGTTGTCTGGGCACACCCTTAAACTAATACTTTGTTGAAGCACCTTTTGATTTAATTGCAACATTCAGTCTTCTTGGCTAGGAGTCTATCAGCATGGCATATCTTGACTTGGCAATATTTGCCCATTCTTCCTTGCAAAAGCGCTCTAAATCTGTCAGATTGCAAGGGCATCTCTTCTATACAGCCCTCTTCAGGTCACCCCACAGATTTTCTAATGGATTTAGGTCTGGGCTCTGGCTAGGCCATTCCAAACCTTTAATTTTCTTCTGGTGAAGCCATTCCTTTTCTGATTTGGATGTATGCTTGAGGTCATTGTCATGTTGAAAGGTGAAATTCCTCTTCAGCTTTCTAGCAGACACCTGAATGTGTGACTGGTATTTGGAACTGTTTATAATTCCCTCCACCTTGACTAAAGCCCTAGTTCCAGCTGAAGAAAAGCAACCCCAAAGCATGATACTGCCATCACCATGCTTCACCGTGGAGATGGTGTTCTTTTGGTGATGAGAAGAGCTGTTTTTGTGCTAAACATACCTTTTGGAATTGTGGCCAAAAAGTTCAACCTTGGTCTCATCAGACCATGACACATTTTCCCACATGCTTTTGGGAGACTTGATATATTGTTTTGCAAATTTTAGCCAGGCCTGGATGTTTTCCTGTGTAACAAAAGGCTTCCGTCATGCAACCCTACCCCATAGTCCAGACATATGGAGAATATGGGAGATGTTGTTACATGTAGTACACAACCAGTACTTGCCAGAATTTCCTGCAGCTCCTTCAGTGTTGCTGTAGGTCTGTTGGCAGCCTCCCTCTCCAGTTTTCGTCTCGTCTTTTCAACAATTTTGGAGGGACATCCAGTTCTTTGCAATGCCACTGTTGTCCCATATTTTCTCCGCTTTTTGATGACTGTCTTCACTGTGTTCCATGGTATAGCCAACGCAGTGGAAATTTTTTTGTACCCTTCTCCTGAGTGATGCCTTTCAACAATGAGATCCCTTTGATGATTTGTAAGCTCTGTGCGAACCATGGCTTTTGCTGTAGCATGCAAATGAGTAAATGTCAGGAAAATCCTACTAGGACAGCTGAACATTATTTGGGGTTAATTAGAGTCTCTTTATTTGATGGCAGGTGTGTACCCAAGAAGAGTGAATGTTGTAATTAAATCAAAAGGTGCTTCAACAAAGTATTAGTTTAAGGGTGTGCACACACAACAAAGTATTAGTTTAAGGGTGTGATCACTTATGCAACTAGAGTATTGTCCGTTTAATTTTTATATTTTCCCCCTAACAGATTTGTTGTTTTTCAATTGAATTGTACAGGTTATAGGTCACATTAAAGGTGGGAAAAGTTTTGAAATGATTTACTGTGGTTTCATTTTTTTATACCACAAAAAACTGGCATTTTAACAGGGGTGTGTAAACTTTCTATATCCCCTGTATTTACAATCCTTTCTATAAACATGCAACCAAATCTTCACCCTCTGTGTTTAGGTGAGAACAACCACTTTGCTTTCGGAAGTGCTTGTGTTAGTAAGAAGCTAAAAACTGATACAAGACTGTACCCCCCCCCCCAAAAAAAAAAAAAAAAAAAAGTAACATAACATGCAACATTTATGTTAACACTGTCTTGCATATACTGAACTGGCCAAGTTCTGGATCACTGTGAAATAGTTCCACACGTATAAGCCTAAAAGTAAGGTGGCACAGTTTCATAGCTAATTACTAGACTAATGATCCCAGGGAGCATTTTAAGCTTTGCCATTCTTCCCAAGGTGAGAATCAAACACTGTACTTTGTGTCAGCAAGCTAACACCTTAACCATTTTAGAGCATTGTTATACCCAAACTGAAAGGAGTTTCCACTTGGATTTACAGGCCTGTTGAGTGCGGGCTTTCTAACATCAACAACAACCTCTGAGGCACCAGCTAGCAAATCCAAGAGGATCAGGGAATCTAAACAAGATCCAAGGTGTAGATAGAGTCAGTTAATAATCCAAATGTAGGCATTTTGTTAGGACCAGGAAAGTTTTCTAAACTGAAAAGGAACTCACTGGCAGAAAGGACACCCTTCTTGGCTACCAAATAGACATAAGGATGAGTTTTTATCTTTCTTCCCTGCACTTTAGGATGATATGATGAATTAGCAGGAATGCATACAAGAACCTCAAGTGCTATGGGATGGAGAGCACATTTACCATTCCTGCTCCCTCAGTCTGCTACACCAAGCAGAAGGGGGAGAACCACGTTCTCCCTGATAACAGTTCCCATTCACACAGAAAGGAATTTCTGGAAGTGTAAGAATCTGGAGAGCGACCTGTTAACTAAAACAGAGGAACAGAGGCAAACAATATCAATCCCTGTATAACAGTTGTGAACTAGGACAAGTTTGTTTGCTTATATACCAAATGGGTGACTTGCTGGCTGACATGAGTGGTCCTGGTTGATGATTTTTGTCCAGGGTGTCTGCTATCCAGGAAAGTAGGCTGATACATAGCCTTTAATAGCTATGACCTAGGTCAAACGTAATACAGAAGAAATAATAACAGTGTCTCCATGGCATAAATGTGACGGATAAGCAAGTGTCACTCAGAAGTGCAAATGCAGGACATAAGTATACAAAAATCCTGAAACTCAAAATTAAGTGAAACACTTAAGTGATTTTTTGTAGAGGTCCTTCAACCCCAACCCTGCTAATTACATACATTAAACCTGAGACTGATGTAACCTACGGCAAGAATTCTCCAGAATACTTCAAACTCAATGTTTTATAGAAAACACAGAAATTGTGCATTAATGATCTCACTTTTGAGTGTCAGCAACTAATGTCTTGATTTCTGTCTGGCACCAATAAAAGACGATACAAAAATAATCATAGCAAAGGACTGACAAAGGTGCCCAAACTTATTAGTTAGGTTAAAAAGCACCTTATAGACTAGGATACATCACGTTCCTTAAAAGTTGACAACCATCTTAGATTCCAGTAGGTACAAACACCCTAAACGCTAGGAGCCTAAACAAAAAAACTCCACTTTCTGGAAGCTCTCTTTACCCTAGAGAATGATGATGTTTGTGCGATCTCCGAGACGCGGTTTAAAGCCAAAGAGAGCACACCAACAGTGCAAGGTTATAATGCCTTCCACACATTTAGACCAGCTACTTCACAGGCAGGGACTAAAGGTGGAGGTGTCTCTATTTACATAAAAAAATAAATATACTTCCAAGGCTGGTCAAACAGGACAATACACGAGCTGCTCCATGTTCAAATCACCACAGGTAAAATCCAATACCACTTCCTTGCAAGCTACAGGTCCCCCACTATGACCCAGGAAACCCATATCATGTACTTAAAACTTATTAGAGACACTAACCATCCAACCCAATACCATATTCATGGGTGACTAATTACCCCACTATTAACTGAGAATCCTACACAACATCAAAAGTACATGCACAGACACTCCTGGATTTTGTAAACAAACGCCCTGGACCAGATAGTCAATACACCAACCAGGGGTGCAACCACACTGAATCTTTGTCCTCACTAATATGGGTGAGTGCTGCACACCCCCTATTGTAATGCCTTCCCTGGTAAGGTCAGACCATAAATGGTCTCCTTTGAAGTAAAAATAAAATCTGGACCCCCCCCAGCTCAACCAGGAATATTCAGGAACTATTCTAAGGCTAACCTCCTGCTATTAAGTGAGAACCTGGCAAAATTTCAAGCCCCTATAAACCCTGAAAACACTTCTGCCTATGCAGAACTATTCACAGAAACCCTGTACAAGCATGTTAATAGTTGCATAGAGGCAGCTGTACCCACCAGGAAGAAGTACAGAACTAACTCAAAAAATAAGCCACTCTGGTGGAATCACAACATCAATAGGATGTATAACAGGAGGAAGAAAATCATGGCAAAAATTAGGAGGTGCAGTGCACAGAAGGGCAAAAGCACTCTCAAACTAAAAACTCAGAGGACAAATAAAATCTACCAAAGCCAAATTTGAGGTAAGATTGGCCTCCCAGGCCAAGGACAACCACAAAGCATTCTTTAGCTATGTCCGCAACCTCAGAGGCAATACACAATTGTGTGCAGAGCTCATTGTAAATGGAGCCACTTATACTGAGTCAGGATGATGTAGCAAACCTCCTGGCTGATAAAGTCAGCTCCAACTTTACTCCTCTCTCCACCTCAACCTTCCCTCAGGAAATATCAAATACAACTTCCACTACTATCAATAGGGAAGAAGTGCTTAATGCTCTCTCTAAGACCAAGAACACTACATCAACGGTCCCAGACAACATCCCAGGATGCCTTCTAAATAGCATGAAACATGACCTAGCAGGGCCTCTGGACTTACTATTTAACTGTAGCCTCCAAACTGGTTTCGTGCCTCATGAATGGAGAAAAGCAACAGTCATCCCTCTGCACAAAGGTGTCCCATTTACAGACCCTGGAAACTACAGACCCATAAGTCTTACTAGTCATATGTAAAGCCATGGAAAGAATGATCATGGAGGTGATCAAGAGAGATATAGTAAACCACCAGACACTGGACCCAATCCAGTTTGGTTTCGTCAAGGGCAGATCATGTCTCCTCAACCTGGTGGACTTCTTTGAGAAGGTCACCAAAGCAATGGATGAGGACAAAAATCACTCACACTGCCTACCTTAACCTGGCCAAGCATTTGACACAGTACCCCAACTTGGGCACTGTTGACAAACTCAAGAGGTTAGATACAAACTTGTATGCAACCCGGTGGATAGCCAGCTGGCTCACACACAGGACCCAGGAAGTTAGAATTGGGGAGTCCACCTCTACAAAGAGGCCAGTTACAAGTGGAAACCCTCAAGGATCAGTCCTTGGACCTCTCCTTTTTGGCATTTACTTTTCTGAAGTCAAGGACAATGTCAGTGGCCTCTGGCTGACTACGTCTGCAGATGATTGCAAATTAGGAGCCATCACTGAATCCCAAACTGACAAATGTTCAACAGGAGGGGCTGACACAGAAACTGGTCAGAGCCATGAACTAAAACTAAATGTCAAGAAATGCATAATAATATCCTTTGGGAAGTCATCCATCTCTGGTAACAATCATATTGACAACACACCCCTTAGAATTGACCCATTAGTCACAAACTTAGGGACACACACAGATAATAATCTAGCCTTTGATCATTACGTGTCTACAGTGGTGAGGAAATCATTCTATGCTGCATAACCTATAAACAAAGGTATGGCATCCAAGTCCAAGGAAGTCATTGTTCCACTGTATTCGGCATTCATCAGACCTATCATGGAGTACAATACATCCTTTGGTATGCCCCTAACCAGGCATATCCAACAACTGGAACATCCACAGAGGTTCCTCACTAAAAGAATGCAGGGCGTAAGTAATAATATGTCCTATGAAGACCACCTAAAGGCCCTAATCCTGTATTCTGTCTCCTACCGGCTTTTGAGGCAAGATCTATGCCTGGCATACAGGGCATTATCAGGCCCAACTCTAATAGACCTCTCACATATCCACAAAACAAACAGCAGCAGAATTACCCGTTCTACAGACTTGAACATTGCCTGTGATATAAATAGAACCTGCTGGAGAGACAGGTATGCATCCCAGATACTACCCTGTCTATGGAACAGGCTCCCCATCCATGTGAAGCAGAGTTCCACCCTAACCCAATTCAAGTGCAATTTGGACAACTGGATGGGAAACCAGAAATTCTTCCCTGGTTTGGCACCTATGTCTCTAATGGACACAGGTAACCTGTAAATGGCTCATCTCGCACACACATGCTTAAACTTATCAAGGGTATCAGAACTTGTCAGAGATTCAGGGTGCGTTGCTAGGCTTAAAAGGGCCCTTGTGATCGTTAGCCTTGTAAACGCCTATGAACCTGATAGCTATTAGTTACCAATTCTTTTATGGCAAAGGAGGATTCTATCTTATCAAGAAAACAAAAACCTTTATCTAAAACTGGTGCTGTGAATTATAAGCAAGGTAAATGGAGATTTAAGGAATTAAATAATTTAACACTGCAATGTGCAATGAAAACAGCATATGCAATGCTGACTGTGTTTGCATCATGAAGTTATAAATATATTGTGACTCTAATTTTAACATGCAACTGTATTGCTAGGAAGGGTTTCTGACAAATTAAGACAAGTTAAACCATAAACTGTCAGAAAAGCACTGGCAGCAACAAATATTGTTATGGTTAGACAATAATTTACTTCTAAATGATACGTAGTTTGCTTCACTGCAGGTCAGTAGATAATCAATGCAGTTAGCAGGATCCACTTTACTGACATTCTTTTCTGTCAGTATAAAGACAGACTTAGGTTTTCCTAAGAGAAGAGCATCTTGTGTTGGACCTGAACATTGACATGCACAAAATAATGTTTAAAATATGCATTAAAGGGGGTGGTACCCTGTTACTTACTGGCTCTGCTACTAACAGATAACTACAGGAGTGCAGTACAAATTGTGCATTTATCCAGAGTACATTGATGCACAATGAAAAATGCAACATGCACAATTAAAAGGGTATTATCTTTTCAAATTACAGCAGTTTCTTAATGTATTCCAGTACTTTCCATAGCTATGTTGTAGCGCTAAGTTTTATACAGAAAATCTATATTGGTAAAACTGGAAATGTGCATGTGCTGGCTATTGTCCAGGGTATGTTTTAGCATTGTACAGTACAAGAGTCTTTTGGGACATCTGCAAAAAAACACCTATTTCCTCGGGAAAAAAAATATTTCCAGGAACTACTGGCTTTGCACATTTGCCTATTTTTTTCTAGTGCCATAAAAAACATCAATCTAACTTTGCACATATCCCCTCCAACTGTACAAGGATGGTGATGCCTACCATCTATTTTTTGTGCCCTAACCAGCAGCTAATTCAGAACTGCTGTAGCTTGAAGATGGCTGCTGGCTGTGAATGGTTGTCTCTTGTGTATGCAGAAATAAAAATTCAAACATTGTGCTTCATATTTAGCTTTCATCATCAGTTCTTCCTGTCCTGAAGTTTTAGCTTGTAAAAAGTCACATCATTACTAATACTGCTGCATGACTTCCTTCCTTCCTCAGACTACCCTGTGCCAATGGATACCGCAGCAGCAAGTGTTGATTTAAACAGGCTTAACTGCATACACATTTGATGTTGCTGTAGTACATCTCATAACCATTCGGTGACTGAATCTACAGTACACGTGTCTGTAAGTAAGTTGGAGTTAGCCTAAGAGCTACAGTTATGTATGGTTTTCTACAATGAGACATGAACAGGGGAAATCTATAACTTCTTTTGAAAAGCTGTCACAAAACATGTGAGACATGCATTTTTATTTTGCTCAACTTAATATTTTAAAGCTGCATTTTATTAGTTAAAAAGACCAAATGCTGATGCAATATTCCATAGTTGCTGCACTGGAATTTCCTTTCAAGTGATGTAATATATTGTACTGGGTTAACGTTTGCATCATTGTTATTGCAGATCATGTGCAAGTTATTGTGGCATGATGTACTAGAACAGAAGGGCTACATTGATGTACTACATTTTGAAGAGTTAGATACTACACTATACTCGTTAGTAACAGCTGATGATTGTTTCATAATTGAAGGAAAATGGCAACACGCGATTCTGAGTAGTAATACTTGAGCATGTGCTGTGATACCAAAATAAATTCTTCTATTTTTATGGCTTGGTCGGTATATTTCCTGTTAAATGCGCTACCGTAACAAGACTCCGGCATTAAATAGAAATGAGAGTTAAGCACCAATTATTTTGTGAGCCATACATTAAAAACAGCTCAATAGCTAAACTGCACTTTTTATCCCTAGCTAAAGTTCATGATGGTTGCTTTTGTCATTTTTGTTAAACATGCCAGACTGGCTGAAAACTGAGGGAGAGTAACTTGACTTTTTTTTTTTGCTGTTCTCTTGCCTCATTAACTGGCATGGAGCAATTACAGGAACTGAAATTGAGAAGTAAAAAAAAAAGAAAACTGGCTTACATTTATTCAGTTCTTCTCTTATTTGGCCTAGCAAAACAACGTAAACATTTACACTGCTATACACTACTTTTTTTCAAGACCTTTAAGAGTTCCCAGATCTTGGTTTCCTCTGTTTTGTTTGTGACTGTGTAGTCAGGTATAGTTTACTTTTACTTAAATCTCAAGTCATTTAGGTCACTGGCTGCTTTTGGTTAACTTTAAAGTTTATGTAAGTAACTGCCACAATAGTAAATGTGAAACCACTTGGCAGCAATTTGAATGATCAGCAAAACTCCACTACCTTTATTCTTGCTGAACATTAGACTACATCTCTGCAGGAACAATGGCATCCTCAACCTGTGACTAAAGTGCATTTCAGTAGGCCACGGTTTACAACCATTTTATCAACGGGAAGAAATTTGCATTAAAAGGAATGAATTATAATTGGAAGCCCAGGAAAAATAAATACAACTCATTTTTATACTGAATGCCAGAAATGTGTTTGCAAACTGCAGGCACTCAAGGTAGTGATAGCAGGAGCAAATTCAGATGAGTAGGTATGATGTAATTATGGACAGGGTTAAAGATACGTGGTAGAGGTGCATTTGCTAGGCTACCAGACTCGTCATGTGTGGTGTGCTGTTCTTTAGCTCAACACTGGAGTTTTAGCTGGGAGGACAGTGCAAGGAAAGCTGACAATGGAGAAATGTTGTTCTTGCCAGGCTTACAGTCACATACAACCTCTGTAGTGGGGCTGGAAGTCTATTAAAATCCTTCTCCAGCCACACTGGAATGAAACAAGTTATTAACACGGGAGCAAGTCAACTTTGTAATCTGGGCACCTGTGTAAACCTGCTTTACAAATAGGTCTTAAGCCACAGTAAGTCATGTATACAGAGAGAAAAAAAAACATCTGAGGAACTGCAAAAATATAAACAAAACCTAGAGATTTTTGAAAAGTATAAAAAAAGAAATATGGACATGGGAAAGAAAGACATTGGATATGGAGCAATATTTATGCAAAGCAGAAAGCCACATTAATCAATATAAAGAAAGCAGCCCTAAAGGTATTCAAAGAGAAATACAGGCAAAGGCATCCAGATATAGAAAATTTCACAAGAAAATAATATCTCAACAAAGGAATGTAGAAAAGAAAATTAGTAAAGCAGAAGTCAAAAAAATAGAAGGTGAAGTTATGGAGGGCCTGCGAAGTGAAGGATTTGGTGTAGAAGGTCCAACACAGGTTGCATCACAGCAAGATGGAGTGAGTACACAAAGTAAGGAGAAGCAGGAAGATCAGGAGACATCTGAAGAAGAAATACGGACATAGGAAAGAAAATGAGATTTAATATGGTGTAATATTTATGCAAAGGAGAAAGCAAAACTAACCAATACAAATCAGCAGCACCAAAGATATTCAGAGAGAAATACAGGCAAAGGAATCTGGATATGGAAAACTTTACAATACAAAAAATAAGAAGGCAAAGAGGAAAAGGAGATTAGTAATGGAGAAGTTAAATAGAAACTGAGGTTATGGAGTACCTGAAAAGTGAAGAATGCAGTGTAGAAAATCTAATTCAGAAAGAACCACAACAGGATAGAGTAATGGATATCCAAATTAAGGGAAAACCAGTGAAATGGGAAGCAATTCGTCAGGTGCCATATGAATATATTTTGGAGCCTTCCACAGGAAACTAGTGTAAATGTTCACTTGAAGCTGGAAAACAAGGGAAGGAACAGGAAACTCTGACGCAGTGAATGTTTAGGAGTGATAGGCCATAGTTCCCATATGACAGAGCAATGGATGGCAGAGGATGAAATTGAAGACAATGTGCCACAGGAAGGTGCTATAGAACTTTCTACAGAATGCCCGCAGGAAATGGAAAATAAAAAATGTGACCTCAATTTAGAAGGAAAAACTAGCTAAGAGAAGAGTTGCTTGATTTAATAGAGATAGACATTAAAATAACATGAAAGAAATAGACTGCAGAAGGTCAATAAAACCCAAAAAGTAAGAAGTTTGATAAAACAAATGAAAAGTAATTAGGACTGTTCATAGAGATCCATGCAATATAAGAGAAGTAAGCAGGATACATTACTGTGCAGCTAAATTAATAACTGATAAAGTCCTACTTCTACAACACAGGGTAGTGATGGAAAGGAAGGGGAAAAATCGAATATCCTCATGGAAGTATCGAATAGAGAAAACTATAATCCAATTAAGACAAGAAGTGTCACTGTTAGAAGAATATAGAAGAGGGAACAGATCCACAAAAATACTAAGACAGACAGATGCAATAAAAGCAATGCGCAGTACTAGAACAGACCAGGATCTATCATGCACTATCGCTAACAGCAAACTAAAGATCTCAGCACAGGTGCAAAAACTTAGAAGATACACAGATAAATATAAATGAAAAGCACAAAATACGCAATTTACTGATGACCCAAACAAGTTTTATAGAGAACTGGGAAACAAGGTAATAGGAATTGAAAGACCGCCAAAAAAAGAAGAAATAGCTACATTTTGGAAAAGTGTTTATGAAGATCCTGTGGAACATAAAGATGTTAAATTGTTAGAAGTAAAAGAAAGAATAAGAAGTTTAAAGGTACAGGATATGAAATGGAATGAAGCAACAGCCAGAGAAACTGAAACAAAGGTAAGAAAAGCCTCCAACTGGAAAACCCCAGGCCCAGATGCAGTTCCTAACTTTTGGTTAAAAGTATTAACATCTTTGCACGAAGACTTAGCTATGAGTAAGAACTATTTATATATGCACCCTGAACAGACACCACCCTGGCTACCAGCAGGAAAAAGCAATGCTCCTACTTAAGAATGAACCTGCAAGCTACCCTAAAAACTATAGACCAAGAAATTGCCTTCTGACAACATATAAACTATACACTGGAAATGATACCAACAGAGTTTATAGTCATTTAGAGGAAAACTCATTTATGGCAGTAGAATAAAAGGGCAATAAAAAAATGTCATATGGAACAAAGGATCACTTGTTAAATGAAGTCATAGTGGAGAACTGTAAAAAGGGGAAGAATCTAAGTATGGCATGTATTCACTATAAAAAAAAAAAGCAATTGATAGTATCCTGCATTCATGAATAAAAAAGTGCTTAAAAATGTATAAGATGCACCATGCAGTGATCGACTACATTACAGTGACCATGAAACAGTGGCAGACCACTTTGCAATTGAGTCATGATAAAGGACAAATTATTATTCCAGGGATAAAAATTCAAAGGGGGAAATAAACATTTCTTTCATCTACAAGCAAATACACCAGAAAGGTTGTATAGGATAAAGAAGTACAGATAAGTCCCAGCAAAGAAAAGGGGGATGGTGGGTGGGTAGCCTGGACTGCAACAGTGAATACACTTGAACATCTACATTTATGGTAGGTACACAACTGTACTATGTTCATCGTGTTTCACTGTTGCAGTCATTACACTTGGGTTGAATCCCAAAGCTGAGGTTGGGTGGCTGGGCCTAAATAGGATTAGGAGAGGCTATAAGGCCCTGCAGAACTGCAGTGGCAAAGCCTGCTCTGGATTTAGAGTAGAGAGGTAAATGGTAGTGCTTGGTAAACGTGTGCACTGAACTCCAAGTTGCAGGAGTCTCTCATCCTTATTCTGTGGGTTTGGGTAAAATGTAGGCAAATGAATGGTTTGGTTAAGGGCCACACTGGACACTACCTTAGGCATAAATTTTGGGTTTGTCCTCAGAGAAACCCTGTCTGGATGGAAAATAATAAAAGGTTCCACAGCCATGAGTGCCTGTAACTCAGACTCGTCTTGCAGAGGTAATTGCTAGGATCAGAGCCGTTTTCCAAGATAAGAACTTTATTTCAGCTGTACTGGCTGGCTCAAAAGGCGGCAGTGTGAGTTTTTCCAAGACATAATTGAGGTCCCATGCAGGTATTGGTGCTCTCCTTGGAGGTCTTATGTTTTTGGCCCCTCTGAGGTACTGCCTTAGCAATGGATGAGAAAAAATAGGTGGTTCCATATTGTAATGAGCTGAAATGGCAGAGGCATGGATTTTAATTGATGAGAATGATAGGCCTTTGTCCAGCATCTCAGTTAAATATTGTAAAATCTGAGGAATATTTGGAAAAAAGTGTCAATTCCTTGTGCCTGGTTCCAAGCACAGAATCTTTTCCATTTTTCTGCATAAGATTTTCTGGTACTGGGCCTTCTGGCCTCCAAAATAACATCCATCACTGCTTTAGAGAGAGGTGTGTTCTGAATGGCTACATTATCCGCCATGCTGCCAGATTTAGGGTCCTGAGTTGACTGTGCAAGATCTGATTGTTTCGCTGGGTCAGTAAGTGAGGAATTAGAGATAATGTCCAGGCTGGGCCTTGAGACAAGCTCTTTAGGATTGGGTACCAGCGCTGGCGGGGCCAGTCTGGGGCAATCAGAATCATTTTTGGCTTCTCTTGTCTGACGTTTAGGAGTACCTTGGGGAGGAGAGGCAGAGGAGGAAAGGCATATACTGTTAGGGTTTTCCAGCTGAATGACAGAGCATCCACTTTCCATGCTTGCTCGTGATAAGTCCTTGTGCAGAATCTCTGTAGTTGGTAGTTGTGAGGGGAGGCAAACAGATCTATGTCTGGGCATCCCCATTTCTTTGTTATGCTGAAGATTTGTGGATCCAGTTTCCACTCGTGGGGATCCCATGAGGTTTCTGCTTAGTTCGTCTGCTAGAGTATTTTTCTTTCCTGGCAGGAATTGTGCTTGCAGGTGTACTTGATAAGTCAATGCTGTGTCCTACAAAGTCACGGCTTGTCTGCAGAGGGGGTAGGAATGTGTGCCTCCCTGCTTGTTTATGTACCACATGACTGTAGTATTGTCCGTCCTTATCCGTAGTTGTCCTGGATGAAGTAGATCCTTGAAAGCTGTCAGGGCATTCTGAACAGCTAGCATCTCTTTTTGATTTATATGAAGATGCATTTGGCTTGCGAGCCATGTGTCCCGAGTACATTTTCCTGCCATGTGGGCCCCCCAGGCATAATCTAATGCATCTGTTGTTATTGACTGCCTGGCTGTGGGTAGGGTGAATGGCTGTCCCTTGTTGTGGTGACAGGCCTGTGCCCACCATCGAAACTCCTGTTGCAGGCAAGGAATGAGGGTAATTAATGTTTCCAGGCTGTGACAATGTTGAGTCCAAACACTTTTTAGATATCATTGAAGTTTCCTCATATGCAGTCTGGCATATGGAATTAGCAGAATGCAGGATGCCATGAAGCTCAAAGCCTGCAGAATTTTTCTTGCAGATAACTAAGTCTCTGTTGCCAACATTTTGAAGTAAAAAGTCAGTTGTCTTTGTTTGTCTGGCGTGAGATAAGCCATCTGGGCAGTTGTATTTAAGCTTGCACCCAGGAATATTGTCTCTTGAAAGGGTACTAGTTTTGATTTCTTTTCATTACTGTGTATGCTAGGCAAATTAATAATCTTTTTACAAATGCCAGATGCTTTAGTAGAATGTCCTTGTTCTCTGCTTGAATAAGGCAGTCCAAGTAAGGAAATATTTGAATTCCTCTTTGTCTGCAAAATGCAATTACTGGTGCCAGGCATATTGTGAAGACCCTGCGCGCAGTAGATAAGCCAAAGGACAGTGCAGAGAACTGGTAGTGCATTGAGCTAGCTATGAATCTGAGGTATCTTCTGCAAGATTGTCTAATTGGGATATGCAGGTATGCCTCTTTTAGATCCAAAGTTACCAGCCAAGCCCTCTTGGTCAGCATGGGCAGAAGCTGCTGCAGAGTCGTCAACATTTTGAATTTTGGGACTTCCAGAAATGTATTTAGAATAGACAGGTCCAGTATTGGTCTCCAGGCTTTGCCCTTTCTGGGTATCAAGAAAAGTCTTGAGTAAAATCCTTGTCCCTGTTCTTGCTGTGGTACTTGCTGAATGGCCCTCATATATCCATGAGTTGTTTTTGTGCCTCTACCCAGTGATTGTGTGGCAGGTCTGGTATACCTTTTGCCCTTGGCAGGGTGTGAAAGTGGAACCTGCAGCCCTGGGACACTATATTCAAGACCCATTTGTCCTGGGTGATCATGTGCCAATTTTGAGAAAAAAGTGCTAGTTTTCCCCCTAAGGGGGCTGCCAAAAGATAAGTGCTTGGTGCTGGCAGAGGAAAGTCATTGGGACTGTTTTCTGTATGGCTGTGATTTGTCTTCTCCGCTTTTGGAGGTAGAAGCACCCCACTGTTTAGGCCTGTATTAGCCCTGGGGCCGGGATCTGCCTCTGGGGCATCTGTATCTGCCTCTTTGTGGCCTGACACTGGAAAGGACCAATTCTTTGTAGGCCAGTTCCTGCTAAATCTGGATGGCTGTACTTGTAAGAAATCTTTCACTGTTTGCATAGATTTCGCTTTGTCCTCCATTTTCTTCAACACCTCCTCTGCTTTAACACCAAATAAGGTATCATGCTGTAATGGAGCATCTATTAACTTTGCTTTAACATGATCAGGCAGATTCTGTTCCTTTAACCAAGCATGCCTCCTAATGACAGAACCCGTAAGTGCGGCCCTGCAAGAGGCCTCCAGAGAATCAAAACCGCATTGCAATGTATGCTTTCCTACTTGTTCAGTTGCATGCAATAAATCCTGCATTTCCTTATTTTCTGCACAATCAGAGTTTGTCAACATTTTCTGTTTTAGCAGTGACTAAGTATTGCTGATATTTAAGCATATGAAATTGACAATTTAAAGCTCTTACAGCCAAAGTAGCAGAAGTGTAAACTTTTTTTTCCCCATTTGTCTAGCGCCCATGAATCCCTATCAGAGGGGATAGGTTTTTTTGCAGTAGAAGCCTCTGGGACCCTGAGAAATAGTTTCTGGGTCAGCAGCAGGATTTTTATAAAGAACTTTATGTGAATCTGGAACCCTGTAGTATCTGTCTGGTTTGACAAGGGCAGGGGGTAAAGAGTCAGGAGAAAGGCCAGACTCTGAAAATGCATCATCTACAATGTCTAGGAGGAATAGCCAGAGGCCTGTGCTGAGGAAGTAAAATAAAATCTCTAAGCCTTTTCTTAGATTCTGAGTAGTCCTGGCTCTCCCAGTGGAAGTGCTCCCTCATGGTATGCAGGGTTTCCCCAAAAGAATAATCCTCAGGCGGAGAGGCGGAAGGGATAGATTCTTCAGCATCAGAATCCTCATAAGGAGGAAGACAGTATTCCTGTTCAGAAGAGGAGTCAGAGGAAATGGAAACCTGATCTGAAGATTCATATTCTGTCTCTTGCCTAGGCCCTCTTGTCAGGAGGGGGATGGGAACCCCTGATCAAGGTAATTAGGTCTTCGGCCATTTTGAGCATCTGTTTTTTAGGCATGGAAGTCTGTCCAGGAGAATGCTGTACTTGTTTCTTTGTCTTTAGAGATGCTTTAGTCTTTGCTTTGGAAGCTGAAGTAGGCTTTACATATAACTGTGTAGGTCTGAAGACACCCTCAGAAGCCAATGCCTGCTCAGTGGCTCCGGACCCATCTGAGGGAATGGTTTCAGAGTGTCCAACACCTTGAGTATCCAGAGGCCTAGCTGGCTCCACGTGGAAGTCATCAGCCGCCTGTGGCTCTGAGGTAGCGGGCGCCAGGGGCTGCGAAAGCGCCTCACTGAGAACCGGCGACTGGCTTAGCGGAAGCCTCGTAGTCGGTTTTGGACCTCGGATGCCTGTCCTTTTCTTTTTCCTTGCGATTTTTATAAACTCCGGTCATCGGCTGTTCCAACGGCATTATATAATTGAATCTTCGGCCAAAGTAATGAAAAGCAAAATCGTACCGACGCTTAATAGTGCGTTGGTTAAATCTAGTACAAAACTGACAGCTAGCAACATTGTGATCAGGGCCTAGGCAAGGAATACAGTAAGAATGAAAATCCTTCTGAGGTATTTGCTTCCCACAAGAAATACAATTGTTAACTTTTTCTGACATCGGTCTGGAGCAAGAAAAAAGTTTCCCCAACGGGGTACTTAGCTTTAATGAAGACTTTGGATCTGAAATCCGTCTTTGAGAATCTCAGGAGTCGGCCGGCTGGCACTTGCAAACTGCTTTTGCTTCGGGCACCGCGTGGCAAGAAAGACAGAAGAAAATGGCGTCGGCTGCATCTTTTATACCCCTGGCACACTGACATCAGGAAAGAGGCAACAGCAACCGACGCCGGACCTAGACTTTGGAATTCAGGTAGACTGCGGGTAGCCTGCCAGCAGGATAACCCAAGTGTAATGACTGCAACAGTGAAACACGAACATCTGTACAGTTCATCAGATGAGGAACTGAAAGCACAACTGCAAGTTGTCAAAACTTTTTCAGATGACATAAGAATGTCATTTGGTCTTGATAAATGACCAAATTGCCACAAAAGCAACCTTTAAAGCAGGAAAACATCAGTTTGGGACAAGAATGTGATATAAAAGAACTTGAGCAAGAGGGAGTATATAAATATTTGGGAACTGATGACGGATCAACAATAAAACATGAACAAATGTCAATAAAACTTAGTAAGGAATACTTCAGAAGAGGAACAAAATCCAAGCTATAAATCAATTTGCTCTTTCTGTCCTAACTTCCAGTTTTGGAGTGACTGACTGGCCCCAAAATGTGCTGGATAGATTAGATGGGAAAACAAGAAGGATGCTTCATGCTCACCAAATGACGTATAAAAATCAGTACATACCAATATTATATATTCTCCTTTCCGAAGGAGGGCTGGTCCTCCTTGAAATTTATCACATGTATAGATCTGCAATCGTGGGACTCCACACATCTGCTGACCTCACAAGACCCAAACATAGTGAAAGGTCTGAAACATGAGGAGAATAAATCTAAGAGGACTTCTCTGCTTAATCTAGCAGAAGCATACTGGCATCAAGCAGGAATGGAAATCAAACCAGAAGTAGATAAAAATCGGGCATCATCTGAATGTGCCAAAAAACAAAAGAAAACATAGAAGGTGAAGGACCAGATGAGAAGGCAAGAAATGTGGAAAATGCATAAATATAGTTGCAAGTAGAAAAAACTTCTGGAAGAATCTCATGTTGATCAGGAATGAATGCAGGAAGGATTAAGGAGAAGCAAATTCAAACCAAGAGATGAAAGGTTGGTATCGGCAGCTCAAAATAGTGGGCTACGTATACACTGGTTTACAAAGTCCATTGAACATGTGGAAGAAACAAATGTAGGTTTTGTAAAACCAAATTGGAAACAGTTGCACACTTCGTTGCTGGTTGCGATAAACTAATGGCAGGAGGACTGTATACTGAAAGGCATAATAATGTGGCAAGACTGTTGCACTGGGGATTGTGAAAACATTACGGTATTGAAGTGGCTAAAAACACTGGAAACATGAGCCTCAAAGCATCGTAGAAAATGATGAAGTTTACATCACATGGGATCACCCATTACCAACAGTTCAAAAGATAGATGCTAAAAAAACGAATATAGTGGTCCATAAAAACAAGACAAAAGTAGCATTGATCATTGAAATTGCTACACCCAGTGACTAAAGTGTCTTGCGTACAGATGGACACAAAGTCATAAAATATCAGGATCTGCAGGCAGAAACGAGAGCAATGTGGAAGAAAGATACACAGACAGTTCCAATAGTAATAGGAGCAACGGGTCTTATAAAAAAAAAAAAAAAAAAAAAAAAAAAAGAATCTACAATCGTATTTAGATATGTTAGTCATTAGTTGGCACACTGCGGGTGCTGCGAAGAGCATTTCTGGCTGACAAAGATTGAAAAGATACTAATTTCATGATCTTTAATCGTACTTTGACTTAGGAATCAGGTCCATTCCTGTCATAGCATTAGAAACCCAAAAGAAAAAAAAAACATGTCTTTTGAAATCAGGTTAGGCTTATAACATTCACATACACCGAGAGCCACCCTTCTGGAATCTGACCTAGAATTCAATTTACTGGACCATAAACTTAAATTTAGCACAGCTTCTTCACCAAAAACCAGCATCAATTAACTGCAAGTAACAGAATCTTTTAATTCAAAACTGCCTTAATACTTCTGTAGAAAATACTGCATATCTAGCTGGCCACTGGCTGCAAGTCACATGGTTAAGCTTATATACAATAAAAATCTTCTTACTGGATCTTGTTTCCTGCAACTAGCCAACCGCTATCTTTACACCTCATCTGCTCAGGAAAACTCAATGACTGCCTGCAAGAAAACGTTCTCCCACAACTACTGCAAGCCTCGAAGATATGGCAATTTCAGAAGGACATTTGACAATCAGTCCTAAGACCTATTATAACATTTTGCAAAACCTTGAAAGCATGCCGATACCAAATCTTTTAGGAGTACTATGGGGCCTGCACTGCGGTAATTGGTACAGAATTTATACCTCTCACCACCACTTTTTAATTTTTAATTTTTTTAATTAGGAAAATACACAGATCCATAGGCTTTTACTTTTACACCACTCATGCTGCAAGCATAACAAGCAACAGACATACTTATCTGCTTTATATCATGACACTTTCTGCAACGTTAGTGTGCACAGCAGCAATATTTTTACCCCAATAC
Organism: Protopterus annectens; assembly: GCF_019279795.1. Lineage (NCBI taxonomy): Eukaryota > Metazoa > Chordata > Ceratodontiformes > Protopteridae > Protopterus > Protopterus annectens. Next base: position 1,580,100,584 of record NC_056725.1, read on the forward strand.
TCTAATCAGCAAGACCTTAAATTAAAGCATTCTGAACTCTGTGCTTGTGAGTGCATATACCATTAAAGCTAAAGCACTCGGAATTTTGTGCTGATGTGTGTGTGTGTGTGTGTGTGTGTGTGTGTGTGTGTGTGTGTGTGTGTGTGTGTGTGTGTATAAAATATATACTTACATGTGTGTGCATGTATACACACACATTACATAAGACATTAATAACAAATTAAATATCCCATATTGTAAATTTAGTAAAAAAAAAACACACAGGATGACTGGTGAAGCCACAAGTCCCGACCACAATCTATAATCCTACAGTACAGTATCAGCTTCATTTACTTCTTGCACAAACTAAACAGTTTCTTTGAGTAAGATTTACAAACATTTCCTTTTTATGAATGGGGTTCTCACATGGGTGGATTTCTGAAGTTGTGCTGCGCATTTTATACCGGACCTTTTTTTATTTTAACGTTGCTTCATTTCTCATAGGTTGACTTTCTGTGGGCAGTGTGTCTGCATTTTTCTGAGGGGCTGCTGACCGTGTGTGTGTGTGTGTGTGCGCGCGCGCGCGCACAGTATTCATTCCTTCGTTTCATTTTTGTTAACTGATGCATTTCTTTAACTGACAACTTTGGCAGAGTAAGAAATAACCACGAACTGGCAAGTTAAGTTCCCCAACAAGCACCAAACACAAAGGATAACTTATAATCTTGGATGTTTAATGCGAAAATAAAAAATAAAACACGCAAGCATTTTGGCAGAGTGTACATAAAGCTTAGGATGGTAATATTTTATTTATTTTATTGCATTTGTTTACCGGGAAAGTCCACTGGGCCTAAGAGAGCCCATTTTCAGTATAGGCCTGGGAAGAAAAGCTCCAACAAGAACATAGATACAGAAAAAAATTAAACATTAATTGGTACAGAAGTAGAAACAGTGTTACACGGTGATTGCAGTAACATATACAGAATATATATACATACACATATATATATATATATATATATATATAAAAAGGTGGAATTTAGTTGGTTTGACTACAGTAATATATACAGCATATATACATACAAGCAGGAATTTAGTTGGTTGCCAGATGAATTCAATCAGAGGTATAAACAGAGATGTAGCAATCAGTATTATTGTACCAGAATCAACAAGTGATGAAAAAATAAATAAATATGCAGTAAGTATCATCAGTCACTAGCAGCAAACAGCATAACAGTTTAGTTATCCTATAAGGAGAAGGAAGACGTTAGGTTATAAAACGGGTACATAGCCAGGAAGAGTTGAGATGATTTTTTCAGTATTTGTTTGAAGGTTATGTTCTATGTAAAATGTATAATATTCATGTTCTACCGCCAAATGAACATTTTTATTCCTCTACAACATCTAGACCCAATGGTAGGACACAAACACTATAAGTGTGGTTTGTATTTTGTGATACCTACAAGCAAAATGTCTTTGCAAAATAAATTCACATAATACTATGAAAAGAATGTTTTAAGAGTTACTTGACAAATGATTTGTGGGAAAACATTAACATTTTTATTTCATATGACAGATGAGCAAACAAGGCAAATTAGACAAAACCATTTATCTGCAACCCAGTGGGACTTCCTGAGCTCAGGCACCGTCAAACTCTTGGTGGATTGCCACCTGCTGGCAAAATACCAAAATCCAGATCAAAGTCACAGCCACTTTCTTCATTAGTGCCACAACCATGCCTAAACACTGCATGGTGACAGTGTGCCTTACATGTACTGCATTCATCTTTCACCCTTTATTTTCTAATTGGTTGGTAGGTCTCCGAAATGAATGAAGTGCCACATTTGTACCGCTGTTCTTTTCTCACTCTAAAACACTGCCTTCTGTAAAATTAATGTTATCTGATCATTCTTACATCATCATATACTTTTACCATTCCCTTCAATCACTCCATCTCACTTTCACCTAGTCTCTCTTTGGGTATGACTACACAAGGTATCATGTTCTACAAAAGGCTATGTGGCGTAGCTTCCACAGTAGTCTACGCAAAAGCTATGTAAGGCTGTCAGCATATTACATGTCACATGCAAAGTACACCCCCACACTTGCAGCGGCAGCAATCTTTACTGCCTTGTGATGTTCTACATGGAATGAACCACTTATCCTCTGGCTATTGGTTTTCGGTGTACATGACACGTGAGACACTCGCATATCTCCTTAAAATGGTAGCTGCTAGAGTGGGCTACAGTCAGACTTTGTTCTCTCTGTTATGTCCAAAGCTGCAAATTTGCTGTCAAGAGCTGGAAATGATTACAAGTGACACTACAGAAAAAAAATGGTCCTACAACAATTGTAAACAAACACTTCACACACCAAATATTTTAATGCAAAGCTTTCGGGTCTACACCCTTCATCAGTACAAAATAAAATCATTCTTTTCAAACTTTAAATAGGAGAAATAATTAATCACATGATACAGCCAGCCTAGTTACCTATCAATTAAAATTTAAAAAGACAGATAATAAAATAGTACAAAACCTCCATACATTTAACGTAAAATCCAACTATTCTCAAAATTGCAAACAACATTAATAGATGCATATAATGTAATGCATTTAATCATAAAGTAAAAATTAATAATACATACAACACATATAAAAATAACATCCTTCCATAGTTAATAAAATCAAATGCTCTCTCTGCCTTTTCAACAATACTGGCTTAAGACTAACAGCATTATTGAGGCCAGGTTTTACGTCTGCTTTTAACCTAACAATCCACTCATACTCTTTCAGCTACAATGTATTATTCATGTCTCCCTTCCTTACTCCCATCCCAACAGTGCACATAACCCTAAACTTAAATTTATGTCTCTCACCTTCTTCCACAATACGTTTGCTCAAAGCATTTGTTAATATTTTTCTTCTTATCTCTGATTTATGTTCTATTATCCTCTCCTTTAACTTTCTAGTGGTTTTGCCTACATAAAACGATGTACAGGCTATGCATGTAGCCAAATAAACCACCTGTACTTCATTATAATTAGTTAAGGCTTTAAATACTATAAACCTCCTTACTAGTAAGATGCACAAAACTATGCTCACCCTCGTACAGATCACAGCAAGTGCAATTATAACATTTCATTGTGCCCACTCTTTTTTGTGTTTGTTTATTTATCTGCTGAAAATCTTTATAGCAGAATTTTTGTTTAAGGGTCTCTGAATTTCTATAAGCAAAAGATGATCAATCACCTACAATTAACTTAATTTCTGGCATAGCCATTAAAATCTGCCAATTTTTCTCCACTATATTACGTACAGCATCAGTATTCAAGTTGAATGTAGTAAGGTATCTGACTATTTTGTCCCCACATTTCGAGAATTCACTACCACCTAAGTCCTCCATTGAAGACAAGTCTATATTTACTTCCTCTCCCATTCACTACCTCTTTATAAACCTTATCAATAATATATTCAGAATAACCACTTTTCCGGAACTCCTGCATCATGTCCTTAGCTTGCTCCTCAAACCTGGCGTCTATAGTATTCAATTTACTAGTTCTTATCAGCTGGGCCTTCAGTATACCTTTAAAGGTGTGTGGGGCATGCATACTATCTCTATTAATATATCTAGATGCATCCACTTCTTTTTGTATATATAGTGGATTCTAGCCTATCCCCATTCCTATATAGGTGTACATCCAAACAATTTATACTTTGTTCTGATGCTGTCATCTTAAACCTTAAAAATTCTGTTGTCTCATTAAGATACTTTACATAACCATTCAGTTCCAATAAGGTACCCCCATAGCAGAAAACAATCGTCCATGAATCTTTTGTAGAATTTAACATTCATATTCATCTCATTTATTCCACTAAGTATCACTCGTTTTTCCCATTCTTATAGCACTATATTGGCATATGTGTTGGCTATGGGGGTACCCATTGCTACGCCTGTGAGCTGTAGGTACGGCTCATCATCAAAAATAAAAATATTGTTCGATAACACTATTTCAAGAAGGGCACAAGCATTTTCAGTTTCCCTAGCGTTCATTTTAACTTCATTTATTAAGAAATCACAAATTGCATTTACGCCATATTCTTTGGGTATAACTGTAAATAGTGAAGTTATATCCAGAGATACCAATACATAACTCTGCTCACTACTATTCACACACCAATTATGTAATTCTTGCAAGAAACTATTAGTGTCTTTTAACGCTGTGGAAAATCTATTCAAGTACACACCTAGAATTGTCTGTAGATATTTTGAGATGAGTTGTGTAATCCAACCACCCCCTGAGACAACTGGTCTAAGTGGTGGATTCACCAGATCTTTATGAATCTTAGGGATACCATAAATCTGCAGTATTCTAGGGCAGGGTACACTCAAATAATTAAATAAATCAGTATCTATGTCATTATTAAGTTGTAACTCATAAATTAACATATTTATATTTACTATATGCTTTTTAACTTCATTATACGAAATTTTTCTAAAATGTAGACACATCACTTAGAAAATATTTAAAGTTAGACATATATCATACCCTGTCCATTAAAACTACTGCTCCCCCTTTATCTGCCTGTTTTATAACAATTCCATCATACTTTTGCAATTCTTTCATAGCCATATATTCAGAGTGCGTTAAATTGTACACTCCTTTTTTACATCTCTTCTTATAGAATGCTCTTAACTCACATTCAACAATATTAGAGAAAGCAGACAGTATGGGACATAGTACTGGTGAAAATACACTCAATTTCCTACATTTAGGCATTATTGAACCATTATCTTTAAAGATTAGCTTCAAGCTAACCTTTCTAACGAAAAGCTTCAAATCTGTTACTGCTTGCACAATATTGTCAGTAGTATTTGGGATAAACTTCAATCCCTTACTCAAAATGCTTAAATGAGATTCAGTGAGTGTTAAATTTGAAAGATTCACAGTACCTTTATTCATTTGTGCATACACCGCATCATCTTGCCGTGTGTATAGCTGAACTGTTGCTGTTCATCCTGAGCCCCATACTTGATAGCTGATCTTACCATTGCAGTGTCTCTATTCACTTGTGCGTATATTTTACCCTCTTGTTTTGCACTAACGGACTGCCGCTCTTCCTTTTGATCCCTGTACCTAACTGCTGTGCTTGCCGTTGCAAGGACGCACTCCTTATTGAAGTTTGTGTGGAAATTTTTTTCCGGTTGTTTTAGTTGAAAAGGAGAAAAAGAAGTTATCTCCCTCTGTGCACTCTTCTCTTTAGTACTCTCCTTCACATTATTCGAACCACTAGGCGCCATCAACTCCTTCACCTTGGGACGCACTACGCTATCAACCGTAACTTCACTGTCATGAGGTATAGGTGTCAGCGCCTCATTCATTCCACTCTTAATAAACGGAATTTGCCGTTGGACGATTCCACTGACGGGGGCGGGTTAATTTGTTTTTGAGATATTGGATTAGCTGAAGAATCCAAAGACAGCTGCAGTACATCAAAAGTATCAAGTTGATCAAGGGAATTAGCAGCTTTCTTCTTCACTTCTAATCTTTTTTCTTTACAGTCTACAGAATAATTGTCATTTCTCGGCCACGAGAAGATGTGACCGTTTTTAAAGTCATTAACATCCCTCTACAACAATTGTACACTGGCCTACAGAAGTCGATGCTCAGCACTCCATAGTGCTTTTGGAAGTTGAAACTTTATGTGCTGCATTCACACTGCAACCATTGACATGACTGTGGTGCAGCTCCTACTGGTTTCTTTTCTTTTTAAGGGCTTTTCTTTGTCTTCCTTTACTTTTCTTTTGCAGTAAAGAAGGCGTTTAAATGAATTTTTTCTTTAGATCTGTATGCATACATTAGTGTGTTAGATATCTGACCACATCTTTTTACAGTGTTCCCTGACATTATGTTCACTTAGGCTCTAGTGTTTGGTAAGCTTTATCCAATACTTTTCTATTCTTTCTACAATTTCTTCTTTACACTAGTTAAAGGTGTAATCTCAACTCATTGTTACTGTGATTATACCAGGAATCTCTTCTGTTCTCGCTGGTAATTGAAGCTCTTCACATAAACCTTTCTGCCTGTCAAACTGGATCCCTTTTCTTTAATGAACCATAACTTCTGGACTGTGGCTCATCACTTCTGCTGCTAAGTAACTTAGCAAATAGAGTTTGCTTTCTCTGCACACTGATCACACTAGACAGGACACTCTCCTCTCCATGGATGTTTTTCTACATAAGTACCTGCACTGTACTATGCAACTGTTTTACTTGCCTACTGTGCTTAGACAGTTTTCTTTACTGCTTAATTTTGTCACTTTTTTCTTCATTAGTCATGAATAACTGTATTGTGTTTAATTTTACTGACACTTCTTTCCTTCTTTGTGTCTTCATTCATCTTGGCCTAACTGAAGCAGGCACACCCATCCTGGGAAAAGGATGGGGAAGGGGGTTAGTTCCACTACTAATACTGACACGCAACTAATACTGACACGCAGAAGAAGCTATGTGGATCGCAGAACACAAGACAGAAGCTTGCAGCTATATCAAGACATGAGAGAGCAGGCGCGTCACACAGCATTAGCTGTAGCTAAGAGTGAACGTGTGTCACACAGCATTAGCTGTAGCTAGGAGTGAACGTGTGTCACACAGCATTAGCTGTAGCTAGGAGTGAATGTGCGTCACACAGCATTAGCTGTAGCTAGGAGTGAACGTGTGCAGATGTATACACAAATGGAGCCTAGTACTACCTGTTGTCTTGCCAACCACAGTAGGGATTTTGTGAACAGCAGCACCCAAAATAATCATGATGGTTATGGATGGCAGCTTCTCATGGCCAGAGCTCACACACAGAGGGAACATATGGGCCATCTTGGTCACAGGAGGTGCTGATGGCTGGCAGGTCATGGGAGGGGGACAAAATCTGGCTAGTAATGGGGTGAAACAAATAATTAAAAAAAAAACACTATGAAATTCAAGGATGTAAGAAAATAAAATAAACCATTTTAAAGCAGTAAAAAAAAAAAAAAAAAAAGTAACTGTAAATGTACATTCACTTTCTAATTATCCACAATGCAATTCAGGGATACAGGGGAGCTGCAGTCTAATCTGTGATTCAATTGTATACTCAATTTAAACTAAATATATATCATCACCAACGCAGGAAATAAAAACATTATCACAAAGAGGAAAAACTATCTTCTGCAGTGAAGAAATACTTTAAATTAAGAGCTACCAATACTGAGACAAATACAGTCAGTCCCAGCATAGAACTAAAAAATATGACTGCACAAGAAAGTACCATAAATGTGGATGTTCGAGTGTATTCACTGTTGCAGTCATCACACTTGGGTTATCTTGCCTGCAGGTAGCCCTCAGTCAGCCTGAATACCACAGACTTATTTCTGCATCGGATGCTGTCGCTCCAGGACTGACGTCAGGTTGTCAGGGGTATAAAAACAGGCAACCAACGCCATTACATCAGTTTTTCTTGCCACAAATGTCAGGAGCCCCCAAATAGGGAGCTAAGGTATGGTGAGGAAAACACCACCAGCAGTAATAGCCATAGAGAGGAGAGAAAGAGAAAACCAGTGGGTTGGAGGGAGGGACACCAGGACTGCAACAGTGAATACACTCGAACATCTACATTTATGGTAAGTGTACACAACTGTACTATGTTCTTCATGTTTCACTGTTGCAGTCATCACACTTGGGTGGATTCCCAACGCTGGGGAAGGGTGGAAGCAGTCGGGAAGAACTAGGGCTGGCTAGTAGGCCTTGCAAGACTGCTGTAGCAAAACTTGCCCTGGATTTGGAAAAGATAGGCAGGTAGTAATGCTTGGTGAAGGTGTGAACAAAACTCCAGGTAGCAGCTTCCAGGATGTCCCTGGTAGGGACTTCCCTGAGAAATGCTGCAGAGGTAGATGTTGCCCTAGTGGAATGTGTTCTGACCCCCTGAGGAGTTGGCTTTCCATGGTGTTTGCAGCAGAAATGGATGCAGTGTGCTATCCATTTTGAAATGGTTTCTTTTGAAATGGCCTTGCCCTCTGCCCCTGTTGCAAAGCTGACTAGTAACTGGTCAGATTTTCTGAGCCGTTTGTAGAATCTGAGCTGTCTGTGCACGTCCAAAAGAGTGCAGGATCTTTTCCCCTTTATTTTGAGGATTAGGGAAGAAGGTTGGCAAATGGATGGACTGGTTGAGAGCCACACTGGACACCACTTTAGGCATAAAGGAAGGGTTAGTCCTGAGGGAAACCCTGACAGCATGGAAAATAATGAAGGGCTTCACAGCCGTCAGTGCTTGTAGATCAGACACTCTTCTAGCTGAAGTGATGGCTAGAAGCAAGGCTGTTTTCCAATAGAGGAATTTTAACTCTGCTGAAGCAGCAGGTTCAAACAGAGGAAGCGTGAGCTTTTCCAGTACAAAGTTAAGGTCCCAAGCAGGGGTGGATGCTTTCCTTGGTGGCCTTACGTTGTTTGCCCCTCTCAGGAACTGTTTGATAAGAGGGTGAGAGAATAGAGGTGGCTCAGTGTTGCAATAAGCCAAGATGGCAGAGGCATGGATCTTAATGGAGGAGAAGCATAGGCCAACTGTGGAGTAGTTCTGCTAGGTAATCCAGGATTAGAGGTAAGGAGGGCAGTGCTGTGTCCTCTCCTTTACATTGAAGCCAGGAGCAATACCTTTTCCACTTATCAGCATAGGATTTCTTTGTACTGGGCCTTCTGGCTTCAAGGATAATGTCCAGCACCTGTTCGCTTAGGTTTGCTGGTGGAGAATTCAAGGAATAAGCCAGGCTGCGAGATTTAGGGTTTGCAATTGTGGATGCAAAATCTGTCCCTCCTGCTGAGAGAACAGGGTTGGGGTCTGGTGTAGGTGCCAGGGTGGCACTGTTGTCAGGCTGTGCAGGAGTGGGTAACAGTGCTGGCGTGGCCAGTCTGGGGCAATCAGAATTGTCCTTGGCCTGTCTTGTTTTATCTTGAGTAATACTCAAGAGGGAAGGGGCAGAGGGGGAAAGGCATAGATTGAGAGCTTTTCCCATTGAAAGGATATGGCATCCACTTTCCAGGCCCTGCTGTGAGGATTCCTGGTGCAGAATTTGCTGAGCTGGTGGTTGTAGGGGGAGGCAAAGAGGTCCACCTCTGGGGTCCCCCATTTCTGAATCAGAAGGTTGAAGGTGCTGGGCTCCAATTTCCACTTGTGTGGGTCTAGGAGATTTCTACTTAATTTGTCTGCCAGTGAGTTTGGTTTGCCTGGCAGGAATAGAGTTTGTAGATGGACTTGGATGTCCAAGGCCGTGTTCCACAGGGCCATGGCTAACCTGCAGAGTGGGTAGGAATGGAATCCCCCCTGCTTGTTAATGTACCACAAAGTACAGTTGTGGACACTTACCATAAATGTAGATGTTAGAGTGTATTCACGGTTGCAGTCATCACATTTGGGTTTATCTGCCTGCAGGTAGCCTTCAGCTGGCCTGAATACCAGAGTCTTCGGATTTCTGAATCGGATGCTGTCACTTCTTTCTTGATGTCAGGGGTATAAAACATGCAGCCGATGCCATTACATCAGTTTTTCTTGCCCCACGTCAGGTGCTCCCACAAGAGGAAGCAATTACATGGTATGGTAAACCCCCATCAAAAAGCAAATACACACGAACAAATAAATATACCAACAAGAAGGAAAGGTAGAGCCAAGAGAAGTCAGGGGGCTGGAGGGAGGGTAACCAGGATTGCAACAGTGAATACACTCGAACATCTACATTTATGGTAAGTGTACACAACTGTACTATGTTCATCGTGTTTCACTGTTCCAGTCATCACATTTATTTAGGTCGATTCCCAAAGCTAAGGAAGGGAGGGAGAAGTTAATGAGCATTAGGGACAGCTATCAAGCCCTGCAAGACTGCAGTGGCAAATCCAGCTCTGGATTTAGAGAAGACAGGCAAGTAGTAATGCTTGGTGAAGGTATGTACAGAGCTCCAGGTAACAGCTTCTAGGATGTCCCTGGTAGGGACTCCTCTGAGAAATGCCGCAAAGGTAGATGCAGCACTGGTGGAATGTGTTCTTATCCCCTGTGGGATAGGTTTTCCATGGTGCATGTAGCAGAAATGAATGCAATGGGCTATCCATTTGGAAATGGTTTGCTTTGAAATGGCCTTCCCCTCTGCCCCTGCAGCAAAGCTAACTAGCTGCTGTTCAGATTTTCTGATAGATTCTATTTAGACAGGACTAAGCGTAAGTTGTCTGTGCACTTCCAGAGTGTTCAGTATTCCTTCCCCTTTGTTTTGTGGATTAGGGAAAAAAGTAGGCAAATGAATGGACTGATTTAGGGCCACAGCAGACACCACTTTGGGCATAAAGGAAGGATTAGTCCTGAGGGAAACCCTGTCCGCATGGAAGACAATGAAGGGTTCCACTGCCATGAGGGCCTGTAATTCAGACACTCTTCTTGCTGAAGTGATGGCTAGAAGGAAGGCTGTTTTCCAAGAAAGGAATTTCAACTCTGCTGTAGCAGCTGGCTCAAAGGGGGGGGGGGGGGAGTGAGCTTTTCCAATATAAAGTTAAGATCCCAGGCTGGAGTGGGGGCTCTCCTGGGGGATTTTCTAGTACTGGGCCTCTTGCCTCCAGAATGACATCTAGCACCTGCTTAGTGAGGGATGCTAGAGGAGAGCTCAAGGAATTAGCCAGGCTGCAACATTCAGGGGTTGAAGCTGAGGGTGCAGAATCTGGCCCACCTGCTTGGACAGCAAGGAAGGGGTCTGAGGCAGGTGCCACGGTTGTAGCAGCATCATACTGCGCAAGAGGGGGTACCAGTGCTGGTGTAGCCAGTCAGGTGCAATCAGTATTGTCCTTGGCTTGTTCTGTTTGATCCTTAGTAGAACCTTCGAGAGGAGAGGCAGAGGGGGAAAGGCATAAACAGAGAGGCTTTCCAAGGTAAAGGACAGGGCATCCACTTTCCAAGCTTGACTGTAGGGAGTTCTTGTGCAGAATTTGTTCAACTGGTAGTTCTGATGGGAGGCAAACAGGTCTATCTCTTGAGTCCCCCATTTGTTCCTCAAGAGGTTGAATATTTTCGGTTCTAGTTTCCAATCGTGTAGGTCCATGAGATTTCTGCTTAAGTTGTCTGCCTGTGAATTTAGTTTGTCTGGCAGGAATTGTGCTTGTAGGTGTACTTGGTGAATCAAGGCTGTGTCCCACAGAGCCATGGCTAGTTTGCAGAGAGGGTACGAGTGGGTTCCCCCTGCTTGTTTACATAACACATAACTGGGGTGTCTGTTTTTACCAAAAGTTGTCCTGGAAGAATACGGACTTGAAGGCTGTCAGAGCATTCTGTACAGCTAACATTTCTTTTTGATTAATATGCAGGTGCATCTGTCTCAGGTTCCATTTGCCCTGAATGCACTGCCCTGCCATCTGAGCACCCCATGCATAGTCTGATGAGTCTGTTGTTAGGGTTTGGGTGGCAGGGGGTAGAGTGAAAGAGAGTCCCTCGTTGTGGTAGCAGGTCTCTGCCCAACAGAGGAACTCTGTCTTTATACAAGGAATGATAGAAATCAGTTTCCAGGTCCTGAGAATGTTGACACCATAGGCTTTTTAGGTACCATTGGAGTTTCCTCATATGCAGTCTTGCATATGAAATTAGTAGAATGCAAGAGGCCATGAACCCCAGAGCTTGCAGTATTTTCCTTGCAGATAGCTGGGGTTTCGTGGCCAATAGTTTGAAGTAGATTGACAAATAAACTTGTTTCTCCGGAGTGAGGAATGGCATCTGGGAAGTTGTGTTCAAGCTTGCTCCCAGGAATACAATCTGTTGGCAGGGTACTAAGTGAGACTTTTTTTCGTTGATGGTGTACCCCAGTGAGGTTAAAAGTTTCTTTACGAATGCCAGGTGTTGTAATAGCAAGTCCTGGCTTTCTGCCTGAATCAGACAATCGTCCAAGTATGGGTAAATATGAATATTTCTCTGCCTGCAAAATGCAATGGCTGGAGCTAAACACTTTGTGAACACCCTGGGTGCAGTAGATAAGCCAAAGGAAGTGCAGAGAACTGAAAGTGCATGGAGCCCGGCCTGAAACTTAGGTATCGTCTGCAGGATCCTCTTATTGGGATGTATAGGTAAACTTCCTTTAAGTCTAGGGTTACCAGCCAGTCATTCTTGGCTAGCATAGGGAGAAGCTGTTGAAGAGTTAGCATTTTGAATTTTGGAATCACCAGAAAGGTGTTGAGAATAGAGAGGTCCAGGATAGGACACCAGGAGTTGTCTTTTTCCAGGTATCAGAAAAAGTCTTGAATTTTAAAGTATTGGTATCAGATGCTGTCTGACAATAAAGTAAAAAATTTAGACTTCTTAAAGCAAGAATTTGATTTGAGAGAAACATGTTGGTTAGAGATTCAAACTTTTAGACAACATCTTACCAACAAGCTTCATTTAATGTCTTTAACAGTTAAAGAATCTGTCCCAATTCTGATTGACTACTTGATATTAAATTTACAACAGAGGGTTTCTGATAAAGGTAAGCTCTCACACATACATAAAATTATTAGAGATGAAACCTATTATAGTTCAGATAATTACTGGAATTATTTCAATTCCATTAATGGTGAATCACCAAAACAACAAGATAAACAATATATATTGGAATCTGCTTATAAAACTACTACTTCTATTAATTGGAGACTTTTTACCTGGAAATTTTTACATAGATCTTTCTATACACCCTTAATGATGAATAAAATAAACAATAAAGACAACATATGTAAGAGATGTACTGTAGAAATAAATGCTGATTGGGCACATGTTTTACGATTGTATAAAACTGAAGGAATATTGGATGTTAATGATTTTTTGCAGGCTCTTCACAGATAATTTCATAGTCTCTAAATCACTTATATTATTTAACACCCCTGTTCCTAAATGTGTTAAAAAAGTTAAACTTCCTTTATTATGGTCAATTCTAGCAGTGGCTAGAAAAATAATAACCAGAAACTGGATTTCAGATGCTCCTCCTTCATTTAATGAATTTAAAAATGTTATGATTGAAGTGTGTCATATGGAACTAATGACAATAAAGTCAAGAACCATTAGGAAAACATCTTACTATAATATATGGGATACCTTACAAAACTTGTTAAAACAGTCTTAGTTTCATTAGTAAGATGTTACAGTTTAACTAATTGATTTGATTTAGAGTGGATGTCTTTGTAAATACTTTAGTTGTTTTATCAAATGTTATAACTGTTTATATGTTAACTGCTTGCATAAGATTGTTATAATATTTATTTTGTATGTTAAAACTAATAAACTTGTTTTAAAAAAAAAAGAAAAAGTCTTGAATAAAAATCTTGTCCCCTTTGTTCTGCTGGGACAGGCTGAATAGCCCTGATACTGAGAAGAGAGAGAACCTGCTGTTGAGCCTCTGCCCACTGACTTGGGGGTAGGTCTGGCCAACCATTTGGGGTTGGTAGTGTGTGGAAGTGGAATCTGTATCCTTGGTAAACTATATTCAAAACCCATTTGTCCTGCGTAATGAGTTCCCAGCTTTTTGCATGCAGGGCGAGCTTTCTTCCTAAGGGAGCAGGTAGCTGAGCAGGGCTTGGAAGGTTTAAGGTTAAGTCGTTCTGCCATTTTTCCGTAGGGGGGGGTGGCTTACTACTCCCTGCTTTGGAAGTGGGAGCCCCCCACTGCTTAGATCTGTGCATAATCTGAGACTGTAGCCTAGGTGGTCTGCTGTTCCTGGGTTTGGGCTAAAAAGGCCTGGATAGGACCAGTTCTTTGAAGGCCAATGCCTACTGAATCTGGGAGGCTGTACCTGTAGGAAATCTTTAACAGTTTGCATAGATTTAGCTTTTTCCAGCATCCTTTTGAGGACAACTTCTGCTTTGTTGCCAAAAAGGTGGTCTTGGTTTAAGGGAGCATCCAGTAATTTATCTTTAACATGATCTGGCAAGTTTTGTTCCTTAAGCCAAGTATGCCTTCTAAGTATAGACCCAGTGACAGCAGCCTTGCAAGATGCTTCTAAAGCGTCAAAACCACATTGCAAAGTATGTTTACTAACTTGTTCTGCAGAATGCATTAAACCTTGCAATTCTTTGTGTTCAGCACAGTTGGGAATCAACATCATTTTCTGTCTAAGTAGTCCCATAATATGCTGCTAATACTTCAACATATGAAACTGGCAATTTAAAGCCCTAATGGTTAAAGTAGCAGAAGTGTACACCTTCTTACTCCATCTGTCCAAGGCTCTAGAATCTCTATCAGAAGGGGTAGGATTTTTTGCAGCAGTAGCCTTAATGCCTTTTGGTCCCTGGGAAATGGTCTCTGGATCCGCAGAAGGATTCTTGAAGAGGAACTTCTGGGAGCTGGAGGTAAAGTGTCTGGGGTAAGGCTAGATTCCAAGAAAGCATCATCTACAATGTCCAGAACAGGAGGGATAGCTAAAGGCCTGTGTTGAGGTAGGAGTAAGAATTCCCCAAGTCTCTTTTTGGACTCAGAGTAATCCTGGTTTTCCCAGTGGAAATGCTCCCTAACAGTATGCAAGGTTTCACCGAAAGAAACATCTTCTTGAGGGGAAGCAGAGGGAATGGAATCCTCTGCATCAGAATCCTAATAAGTAGATAAGGGCAAATCCTGGTATTCAGGAGCAGAAATATCAGATTCCTGATCAGAAGAATCAAAAGGAAAATCAGTTCTAGGTCTCTTAGAGGGGGGAAGGCTGGCTTCCCCTAATTAAGGTAACAAGGTCTTCAGCCATTCTAAGCATTTGTTTTTGAGTCATATGGGCCTGAGCCTGCGGTTTGGTCGTCAGTTTTCTAGGCGTAGTGCGAGTTTTTGGCCTGAATGAAAACAATGGCGCTGGTTTAATATGAATGTCTGTAGGCCTGAATACACCCTCAGAAGCCGGTGCCTGCACAGTGGCTCCAGACCCTTCCAAGGTAGAGACATCCGCAGGTTCCATAGTCGAAGAAACATCTCGTGGCATACCGGACTCCAGATTCGCAGGCCTCTACTGAGACCCATTTGAAGTAGCGGGTATCAGGAGTTGCGAAATCATCTCACCGAGTACCGGCAGACTGGTGACTAGCTTAACAGAAGCATCTTCGGCAGTTTTGGACCTATGTGGTCTGTCTCTGTCTTTATCCTTGTTTTTTTCAGAAGATCGGTAGTCGAATGGCTTAACAAAGCCATTTCGGAGTACACAGAGTACGAAAGAAATTGGCTGCAAAAATAGTCCAACGATGAATAGTTTGGGCATTGAACAAGGCACAAACCGACAGTGAGGGATGTCGTGGTCTGGGCCTAAACAGGGGATGAAGTAAGAATGAAATTCTCTGAGGTATTTGCTTTCTACAGGTAAGACAGTTGTTAACTTTTACTGACATCGGTTAGAGCAAGGAAAAGGATCCTCAATGGGATACTTATCTTTTTTGAAAACTTCAGGTCTTCAGGAGTCGGATGACCAGCACTTGCGAACTGCTTCTGCTTCGGGCACTGCATGGCAAGAAAGACTGATGTAATGGCATCGGCTGCATGTTTTATACACCTGACAACCTGACGTCAAGGAAGAAGTGACAGCATCCGACGCAGAAATCCGACGACTCTGGTATTCAGGCCAGCTGAGGGCTACCTGCAGGCAGATAACCCAAATGTGATGACTGCAACAGTGAAACACGAAGGACATCTGTGGTGTTGTCTGTTTTTATTAGCAGTTATCCTGGAAAGAGTAGTGATCTGAAAGCTGTCAGGGCATTCTGTACAGCCAGCATCTCTTTTTGGTTGATGTGCAGATGAATTTGACTTGGGCTCCACTGGCCCTGAATACATTTGCCAGCCAAAATGGCAGTCCCTTGTTGTGGTTGCATGCTTCTGCCCACCAAAGGAACTTTGTCCTTAGACAGGATATGGTAGGAATGAGTTTCCAGGCCCTGAGAATGTTGGCACCAAAGACTTACCACTGAAGTTTCCTCACATGCAGTCTTGCATATGGAATTAGCAGTATACATGAGGCCATGAACCCTAGGGCTTTCTGTATTTTTCTTGCAGACAGCTGGGTTCTGGTGGCCATTTGTTTGAAGTAGCCTGTCAGATAGACTTGCTTTTCTTAAGTGAGGAATGCCATCTGGGAAGTTGTGTCCAAGCTTGCTCCCAGGAATACAATCTTTTGACTGGGTACGAGTTGTGATTTATTTTCATTGACTGTGTACCCCAAGGAAGTGAGAAGGTTTTTTACAAATATCAGGTGCTGCAACAGAAATTCCTGACTGTCCGCCTGAATCAGGCAGTCGTCCAAGTACGGGTAAATTTGGATATTTCTCTGCCTGCAGTATGCAATGGCTGGAGCCAGGCATTTTTTGAATACCCTGGGCAAAGTAGATAAGTCAAAGGGAAGTGCAGAGAACTGATAATGCATAGATCCAGCCCTGAAACGTAGATACTTCCTGCATGACTCCCTTAAGGGATGGGCAGATATGCTTCTTTTAAGTCTAGGGTGACTAACCAGGCATCCTTGGCTAGCATGGGAAGAAGCTGTTGCAGGGTAAGCATTTTGAATTTTGGTACCACCAAGAAGGTGTTGAGAATTAAAAGATCTAGGATTGGGCGCCAAGAACCCTCTTTCCTGGGTACCAGGAAGAGTCTGGAGTAGAATCCTTGACCCCTCTGTTCTACTGGAACAGGGTGAATAGCTCTGACACTGAGCAGGGAAAGTACTTGGTTTTGAGCCTCTGTCCACTGGTTTGGAGGAAGGTCTGGAAACCCGCTTGGGGTTGGCAGTGAATGGAAATAAAATTTGTACCCCTGGGATACAATGTTGAGGACCCATCGGTCCTGAGTGACTAACATCCAGTTTTTTGCATGAAGGGCAAATTTTCCCCTTAGGGGCACAAGCAATTGGGCAGGGCTGGGAAGTGGAGTAAAGATGTAAGGAGGTGGCTTACCACTCCCTGCTTTACGGGTAGGGGCACTCCATTGCTTAGATCTCTGCATACCCTGAGACTGTAGCCTGGGTGGTCCGTTTCCCCTGGGTCTTGTTTGAAAAGGCCTGGACGGGGCTGGAAAGGACCAGTGTTTTGAAGGGCAATGCCTAATGAATCTAGGGGAGTTGCACTTATAAGAATTCTTTAACAGTGTGCATAGATTTAGCTTTTTCTTCCATCTTTTTAAGTACCTCTTCTGCTTTGGTGCCAAACAAACAGTCTAGTAATTTTGATTTGACATGGTCTGGCAAGGTTTGCTCCTTCAGCCAAGCATTCTCAGTACAGAGCCAGTGACTGTTGCCCTGCAAGATGCTTCTAGGGCATCAAAGCCACACTGCAAAGTATGCTTACTGACTTGGCTTGCAAAGTGCATAAGTGCATCTGCAACTCTATTTTCTGCACAGTCTGGAAAAGTTACCACTTTTTGTTTAATGAGTTCCATAATATGTTGCTGGTACTTCAGCATGTGAAACTGGCAATTCAATGCCCTAATAGCAAGAGCTGCAGAGGTATATACCTTCTTAACCCATCTGTCCAAAGCTCTGGAATCCCTGTCCGAAGGGGTGGGATTCTTGGCTGTAGTAGCCTTGATACCTTTAGGCCCCAGGGAATTGATCTCTGGGTCAGCAGTAGGATTCTTGAAAAGAAACTTGTGAGCATCAGGTACTCTGTAGTACCTGTCTGGTTTCCTAGGGGCAGGAGGTAAAGTGTCAGGAGTATGACTGGATTCCATAAAAACATCACCCACAACATCCAGGACAGGGGGTATAGCTAAAAGCCTGTGCTGAGGCAACTCTAAAAATTCTCAGAGTCTCTTTTTGGACTGGGGATAATCTTGGCATTCCCAGTGGAAAAGCTCTTTTAAAGTATGCAAGGTTTCACCAAAAGAAAAATCCTCTGGAGGGGAGGCAGAGGGAATGGATTCCTCTTCATCTGAATCCTCATAGGCAGATGAGGGCAATTCTTCATAATCAGAAATCTCAGAGTCATTGGACTCCTGGTCTGTAGAACCTGAAGGTGACTGGATTCTTTGTCTCTTTGCAGGGGAAGGCGGACTTCCTCTAATCAGCGTAACAAAGTCTTCGGCCATTTTAAGCATTTGTTTTTGTGGCATGGGAGCATGGGCATGTGCTTTGGTCATCAGTTTTCTAAGCGTAGTGTTTAAAAATGAAGTCCGTTTGATTCGAACATCGGTTGAGTGAAGAACTGCTTCAGAAGCCAGTGCTTGCACAGCGGCTCTGGACACATCCAAGGTAGAAACATCCGCAGGTTCCACAGTCGAAGAAGCATCTCTCGGCATACCTGATTCCAAATGGGTCTCAGTAGAGCCCTGCAAATCCACTGAAGTGGGCATCAGGGGCTGCGAAAGCTCCTCACCAAGTACCGTCGGACTGACTACTAGCTTAACAGAAGCGCCGTCGGCAGTTTTGGACCTATGCGGTCTATCTCTGTCTTTATTCTTAGTTTTTTCAGAATATCAGTAGTCGGATGGCTTACTGAAGCCATTTCACAATACAGAGACCGACAGCAAAATAATTTAGCAACAAGGAGAGCCAAGATGATGAATAGTTCGGGCATTAAGGCACAAAACCAACAGTGAGGGACATTGTGGTCTGGGCCTAAACAGGTGATGCAGTAAGAATGAAAATCTCCTTGAGGTATTTACTTTCCACAGGCAAGACAATTGTTAACTTTTTCTGACATCGGTTAGAGCAAGAAAAAAGGATCCCCAATGGGGTACTTAGCTTTAGTAGACTTCAGGATTATTAAATTTGTAAAAGAAAATTCAGGTAACGTTCGACCAGCACTTGTGAACTGCTTCTGCTTAGGGCTCTTCTGCAATAAAGACTGATGTAATGGCGTCTACTGCCTGTTTTTATACCTCTGACACACATGGGATTATGGGATACAGCATCTGCGTCTCTGCTACGTATCTGTTTCACAGGAATACAACAGAGTTACTCTGGGGTGCTGTACCATTGCCATCTGCAGGAAAACTTGCAGTAATGGAGACAGAAACAAGTGCCAGCTTTTGTTCTTTTCTTAGAGCAACAACAGAAAGAGGTTAACAGTAAATGCAGATTCCAACCAGGACTTTACAGGCTATAAAGTTTCCTGTTCCTTGAAAAACACCCAACACACAAAGTGCACTTAAACACCACTGTTGCCTGTAAGGCAATAATAGAGGTCAGATTCTAAATGACTTGCTCTCAGTGTAAGTGACTTAATCAGACAGCAAGTCTTTTGGAATCTGGCACCCAGTGTAAGCCTGTTTAGAGAAAGGTATTACCCTGAAGTAAGTCAGATACATCGACAGCAAGTCTTTCAGAATCAAGGCTGACTTGCACTGCAGTAAGTCATTTACACGGACAGCAAGTCTTTTGGAATAGGGCCCCTTATATTATCGACCTATTACACACAGTTTATAAAAACAGCCATTATATGCAGCTGGGATAAGCAAAATCTTTTTAGCATGGAGGTAAACCATAACTGCCATCAGAAAAAAATGTGCTCAGCAAACACCTACACTAATCAGAACTTGGTGCCAATATGAAACAGACCAAGTCTGTGTAAAACACGTTTACTAAAAAATACCACCAGTGTCAGAATTAGATCTCCAACAACACAAATTTAGGTACTTTTAATTAAACTAGTTATTTAAAACTGTAAATAAAATAACTGCCTGAAACAATCATTGCCACAGAATCAGTGGCATTAACTGCACAGATTAATGCACCACAGTGAAACAGACAGAGCACTGATGAGATTTTCCATTTTTTTTAACCAGCACATCCTTTACAAGATTAAGTGCTTCCCTGAGCTACTTCTGTTCCCAAATGGGGACATCCTCCCATGGGGATCCAGAAGAGTAGGTGTAGTTATCATTAATGCTGTACCCCAAGAGATGTGGATCTGATCATCAGAAGCTAGGTTCTTTATATTCTACTCAAAATGAGAAGAACCAACTGAGAAGGAATATCTCTTCCTCCTTGCCTCATTCAGTTAAGTTGAAGGCCTGTAGTAAAAGTGCAGTAGCGTTAGTAATATGTTAAAGTAGAAAGTGCACTGCAAACCTTTTATAATCAAACATGAGTACTGATAAGTAGGTCTGCCATGTAACAAGTGCTAAGGACAGTGGACATTGGTGTCTCAGAAATTTCATTTGATGCTTTTCCAGAAATATAACTGTAGGCTATCCCTGGACACTCTGTGGACCAAAATCCCATTACTACTCAAACATATCCCAATGGGCAGCAAATCAGCTTTGATTAGGAGGGACAATCACCAAGTGTCAGCTCAACAAGGACTACCACACCTTGCTGAACATCTACTGTACACAACTGGGAACCACTGGTCAGTTCAGCAGAAGCCTCTTCTTTGCTAACAGATTTTGAGTCACAAGTCTGCATCGCAGGGGTCAATATATGACAGCAATATTCATTGCTAAAAGAGATTTGTTTTATTTATTTTTAAAACACTGTCTACATTATGCATTTCCTCAGAAAAATAAGGATTTGCGCTACCACAGCAGAACACAGTAAAAGAGCATGGGCCAGAAGGAAAGAATAGCTGTGCAAAATCTTACCATGACAATAGATGTCCTTCTCTTCCATGTTCCAGTATTCCAACTGTTGGGTTTTCCTCTTTTGCTACCCGAATGTCCAGCCAGTATATAAAAGCTTGTAGTCACTGCTAGATACATAGGAATAGGACGTCTGACATTGGCCCAGGGAGCATGGGCTATAAAAATGACATCAGCATGTACCTTTCCTCAGAACTGAACACCCCAGTCGGATCCCAGTCTCAGGAAGCTGTACAGGCAAAATGCCACCCAGGAAAAGACAGTTCAGATGGAGAGAAGGGGGTAAGGTAGGAGGTAATGAATACTGTAACATGGAAGAGAAGGACATCTATGGTTATGGTAAAATTTTACACAACTATTCTATGTCCTCCTAGTTTCATGTTGCAGTATTCCAATTGTTGTGAGTGCCATAACTCACAGGGAAGAGGAAGGTGGTATGGGGCTACTCTCCACAAAGCCATGCAGGATTGCTCTTGCAAACCCCGCTCTGGATCTGGAGACATGATCCAACCTGTAGTGTTTGGTGAACATGTTGACAGATGACCAGGTAGCTGTGTCCAATCCTTTGAAGAAGGCCCCAGATAAAGCCATGGATCTGGTGGAGTGGGCCTGAATTTTGGATTTGAGGTGTTTCCCATGGAATGTGTAGCAGAAGAATACAACTTTGGAGAGTCGAACATAAAATGTCTGCTTCGACACCCCCTTTCCCAAGGCTCTAGGGTGGAAGGAAACAAAAAGCTGGTCTGATTTCCTACAGGCCTCAAGTCTCGTCAAGGTAAATTCTATGTTGTCTGCGAACATCAAGGGAATGTAAGACTGCCATTTTGGTGATGAGGAAAAAAGGTGGGTAGGTGAATGCCCTGATTTAGGGATAACTCATTAACCACCTTGGGAGTAAAGGCGAGGTTGGTCCTCAGGGTCACTCTATCCCTACGGAAGGGAGGAGTTGCCATGAGGGCCTGGAGTACTGACACTCTCCTGACTGATGTGAGGGCCACAAGGATTAGTTTGTCGTGGTCAATGCTTCAGAGAAGCCTTGGAGGCTGGTTCAAATGGGGCAACACTGAGTTTTGCTAGAACATAAATCAGATCCCAAGGCAGAGGGATCTGCCCCCTAGGGGAGTCTGATGTGTAGTACTCTCCTAAGGAACAACTCAGAAGGGGGATGGGAGGCTAGAGGAGGATCAAGAGACAGACGGGCTGAAATGGCAGTAAGGTGTGTCTTCACAGAAGAATATGCCAACTCTACTTTCAGAGTAATTTACACAGATAGGACAGCACTAAGGGACCCACTGTATTTAATTGGTCTAGCCGTCTTTGCTGACACGACATGAAAAACCTCTTCCATTTAGACAATTAAGATCTCTAGTATTAGGTTTCCTGGCCTCCTGCAGGACTGCAAGTACGTCCTCAATGTAAAGGTGTCTCGAAGGGATCAGAATTCTATCACTCACAGGATTAGATTCAGAGATTCCAAGTAGGGATGGATCAGGGATCCCTTTTTCTGTGTGAGAAGGTCCACTTTGTGAGGTAACCTGTGGTGATTGCCCCTGGCTAATTGCACAAGGAACGGGAACCAATGCTGTCTTGGCCAAAAGGGAGTCACCAGCAAGATTTTTTGTCTGTCCTGTTAGATCTTCAGCAGGACTTTCTGAATTAGTGGGAAGGGGGGGATGCGTACAGAAACATGCCCTTCCATGAGATGGCAAAGGCATCCATTGCCCTTGCTAAGGGACTAGGTAACCTGGTGCAAAAATAGTGGTAGTTGTCTGTTGAGAGGGGAGGTAAACAGATCTATTTGAGGCGTAGCCCACCTGTGGACAAAGCCCAGAAACACATCTCTGTGAAGCATCCTTTCGTGGGATTGTGACACGGACCTGCTCAAGGTGTCTGCCTGAATGTTCTCAGCTGAATATATACAGACTGCCCACAGGGAGCTCCTGTGCTGGGCTGCCAGATCCAATGCGTGGACAGCAAGTCTGCAAAGCAAATAGGATTTGGTTCCTCCCTGTTTGTTCACATACCAAAGAACTGTAGTATTGTATGTGAACAATTTCAGGGACCCTTGTTTTAGGGCATGAAGAAAGGCCATCAGGGCAAATATGACTGCTCTCATTTCTCTGATGCTGATGTGTTCCAGCCTGCAGGTGTGGACCAGGTCCCCTGTACTTTCAGGCTGCCCACAGTAGCCCCCAGCCCAGATCTGAGGCATCAGTGTACATCTCCTGGACAGGGGGAAGGGGCTGTAGTTGACGTCCTGGGTTGAGCATAACCTAGTTTAACAAACACAGAATCGCCTTCCTCAGACACGGGAGGAAGCAGATGAAGTCCAAGGGGAGTGAGTGTTGGGTCCATAGGGACCTTAGGTACCACTGCAATTGCCTAATATGCAGCCTTGCCAGAGGAAGCACGGGAATAGTGGAGGCCATGTAGCCCAGCATAGCGAGGTACTGTCTGACTGTCAAATCAGTGGCTTTGAGGACAGTCGCCAAGTATTGGGTCAGAGTTTCCACATTCTGGGTGGGAGGAATGCCCTCATAACATCTGTCCTTAGTCTGCAGCCCAGGAAAACCTGGTCCTGGGAAGGATTCGGGTTGGACTTGGGAAAGTTTATGTTGAATCTCAGAGCCTGTAGAAGGGAGACAACTTGGAGGAGTTGGCTGTGTAGGGAATTTGGGACATTCTGCCTGAATCAGGTGGTCATCCAAGTATGGAAAAATCTGGATCCCCTAGACTCTGCAGAAGGCCACTAAAGGGACTAGGCATTTGGTGAAGACCCTTGGAACAGTAGAGAGTCCAAAGGGCAAGGCAGAGAACTGAAAGTGTGAGGAACCAACAGCAAAATGCAGGAATTTCCTGTAGCTGGACCTTATAGGTATGTGGAGGTAGGCGTCCTTTATGTCCAAGGTGGATAGAAATCCCTAAGTTATCAGTAAAGGAAAAAGGGCTTGAAGAGTAAGCATGCAAAAGGTGATGACCTGTAAGAACAGGTTTAGGTGGGAGAGATCCAGGATAGGCTTCCAGGGTCTGTCCTTTCTGGGCACCTGAAAGGGTCTTGACTAGAACTCCTTCCCTTGCTCCCCTAGAAGAACCGGTTGTATGGTTCCTTGAGACAAGAGGCTGTCTGACTGGCTGGAAAAGATGGAGTTGGTTTTTGGGTTGCTGGAGAGTCCCTTTGGGAGAAGGAGGAATGGACCAATGACATAAAGTAGCCCTTTTCTATAATGAATAGGACCCACCTGTCTGAGGTGATGAAATGACAAAGGGACAGACAGTGAGAGAGCCTTAGAGATAGGGGAATGGAGTCTGGTGGGGAGGCAGTAAAGGCAGGTAGTCACGGGCTACTTGCCCTATCCTGAAAGGGAGCTTTATGGGCAGGAGTTTGAGCAGACAGAGGGAGTCTGCTGTTTCCTTGCACCTTTTCTGCCTCTAGCAAGAGGAGCTGGAAGAGAGTGTTTCCTTATGAATTATGTCTTTGAAGGATAGTTCCTATGAAATTTGGGAATGGGGGAGACATAGATGTTTAAGTTCTTGCAGCTCTTCCCCTTTCTGCTAAAGGGTCTTGAATAGATCAGCCGCTTTAGAACTGAAAAGGGAAGAATTATCCAGGTGTGCATCCATTCATTTTGTCCTAACATCATCAAGTAAGGGCGGAAGCCTTAACCAGGAATATTGTCTCAGGACTGGGGCAGAGGCAGCTGATCTTGCAGAGGCTTCTGCAGCATCACAGCTGCAATGAATAGACTGCCTGGTGACTTGAGATGAGAGATTAATGAGATTAGAAATTTGTGCTTTGGAAGCAGAATCTGGGAGGTCAGCCAAAGGTTTGGTGACCTGGGACAGAAGTGTCAAGGCATACTTGAACATGTGTGTTTGGTAATTTACTGCCCTGAAGGCTAGGGTAGAGGAAGTGTAAAACTTTATTACCAAGGCATTGCACGGCCTTAAAGTCCTTGTCAGTGGGGAGGACTGCGGTAGATCGCAATAATTTGGATGGCTTATCTGCTGAGACTGAGACAGTGGCAGGGTCAGCTACTGGGCATTTAATCAAAACTTTAGCCCCTTCAGGGATCTAGTAGAGCCTGTCAGGTCTCTTGGGTGCAGGTGGTTGGGACTCAGGGTTAAGAGAGGCAGCACTGAAGGCATCCATAAATGCTGGTAATACTGGGGGAATTGCAGAAGGAGCAGGGGTCTCCATCTGCAGGAGCTTGTATCTTTTTTTTGTACCTCAGACATCTCAGACGAATCCCACTTAAAAAATTCCCTCATTCTAGTAATTGTCTCCCCAAAGGCGAGATTCTCAGCTGGGTAGTCAGCCTCAACAGATCCATCCTCTGGGTAAGCATAACCAAGAAGACAGGGCATCTTGGAGGAATAACAGTGGCAGTTCTCAGAAGAGGAGTCAGAAGAATCCTCATCTTCAGGTAGAATGACATCCTCAACCTGAGGCCTGGGGTGAAAGAAGGCCCAGCCTGTGGAGATCCAGTCATGGCAGGCCTTAGAGCCATAAAAGCATTAAACAGTCCCAGAGAAAAAGCCTGTCAATCTGGTTGGCTTTCAGGAGATTGGGACAGATGCTTGGTCTTGGCTTTCTTTTTCAATGAAGGCATGGGAGGCATAGGGCCTGAGGAAGGTCTAGTGTCTGGATAAGGCCTAGATTCAGTAGACATAGAAGCAGAGGGACGGCCTGTCTGGACTGCTGTCGGAAACAGTGGTAACCCCTTGACATCGCAAGGCGACTTCTGTAAACCCTTCCCGGATGTGCCTTCTGCACAAGGTTCTGTGGCATCGGGAGGGGCACCCACAATACCTGCATCAGTAGAAGAGGGACAGCAGTAGCAACTTCAGGCCTGGAAACCTTGGCCTTATTTTTAGAAGGTTCCATGGGCTGACCGAACAGACCTATCTCTAAGCCCAAGTGTTTTAGATGCTGATTTTCTAAATATAGATTTACCTTGTGCAGGCGACTACGTAGGGTTTTCAGCACAAAAGCCTGACAGATCGCACATGAAATATGGTTGTGCATTGGCCCTAGACATAAAAGGCAAAGATTGTGGGCGTCCTTATGGGGATCCGACGACTGCACTTGCACTTTCCCTGGATGACATGCAACCCTAACAAGCATGCAGTGACAAAAGGAAACAAAATGTCCCCAACGGGGTACTTGTCTTTAGAGAAGATCCGAAGCGAAGATGGAAGGAACACTGACGATCGACTGGCGGTAGGGAAGTTCTGAGGAAAGGTACATGCAGGCATCACTTTTATGGCCCACGCTCTCTGGGTCGTCAGACATCCTATGTACCTAATAGTGACTACAAGCTTTTGTATACTGGCCGGACATTCAGGTAGCAAGAGAGGAAAATCGAACAGCTAGAATACTGCAACATGAGAACAGGACATCTGAACCATACACATACTGTGTTCACACTGGATGAAAGTATGGCTGCATCACTAAGGCCTTGGTCATCAATCCAGGACTTCTGGCAGTATCTCGTCACAAAAATAAGTGGCAAAGCTTTTTAATTTGCCTCTGCTTTTTATGCTGTCTGGCAGACTCCTTCTATTTTTGTTCCTTTGAGTAGAAGAAAAAGAGGCCCAAGTCTTAGAACAGAGATCAACCAGTTGTGAATATCCTCTGGGTTAAGGCAAGACATTTATAGTGTTCCATTAAATACCAAAGTTCTTAACACCTCAGAAGAAGGAAAAAAAACAAGGTTCCTAATACAGCTCAGTGAAGTCCACCCACCCCTGTTAAAAGTCTTACAATGGTCGTTATTTTCAACATCAAGATCTTTTTCTTAACAACAAAGATCGAAGTAAGTGATGTAGGTTGTCAGTGATAATGCATGTGGCATAAGAAAACATGCAAAACATTTTCCAGGGACATCATTTGCACCCAGAAAATACCTGCAACAGTCAATGCAATACAATTACAGAAACAGCTAAAAGGCTCAAAAATGATACACTGAGAAAATAGCCAAAAGGTTACTTGTCATACTTCCAAATCAACTGGAATACTACAAGAAACTGGTGAGAGTTCAGTAAGAAAAATACTGAAAACATCATAGGTTATGTTCTCCTTTAGTGCTGGACATGATGTCAATAGGATTGCAAAGGGACAGAACACTGCACCTCCTGGGGACATCTGACTGTTCTACAGACAGCTTAATATTTACCTATGAAGCTAAATAGTAGTCTGCAGATTATTACAAGCTTAGTCAATAACCAGAAGTCAGAATCAAACCCTGTAACCTATATTTGTGAGATAAAGACCTTAACCATTATGCCAACCCTTCCTCCTAAAATGACTGATATCTTCCTGTTGTTAATCCTGTTCGCATTTTGAGTGCATGGCAGGAATGACTTCTGCAATGATCAACCCACATCAACTCCCATATACTTAGGTATTATCCTTGACTAATTTAGGACATTTAATGAGCAATTAACTCACAATTCCTGCCGCAGTTCATACAGTCTACCTTGATCTGGCCAAGGCCTTTGATACCATTCCCCACTCAGGAATTATTGATAAACTCACCAAACTAGGCATCAACCCCTGTATCACTAGGTGGGTTGCAAATTAGCTCAGAGATAAAACCCACAGTGTGAAAGTAGTGGACTCAAGTCAGAATGCCAACCAGTCACGAGAGGAGTCCCACAGGGATCGGTCTTGGGTCCTAACCTGTTTGGCATCTACTTCTCAGAAGTCCAGGTCAACAGGGAGGGACTCCAGCTGACCAAGTTCGCAGACAACTGCAAGCTGGGAGCCATTATCAACTCCCCAAGTGATGAAGACATCCTACAGAAAAGCCTGAGACCAACGACTGGTGTTGAAACCATGGCCTTGAGCTTAAAGCCAAAAAATGTGTCGCCATTCCCTTTGGGAAAAACTCAAATTCCCACTAATTACCACATTGATGGGAGCTCATTGAACACTGAAGGCGTTATAACAGATCTGGGGACATAGGTTGACAGCAACCTCTCCTTTGACCACCACATTGCCACTGTAGTCAGAAAGCCCTTCTATGTGGCACATATTTCCAAGGGTTTTGTATCCAGAAAGAAAGAGGTCATCATCTCTCTCTTTCTACTCTTCCCTCATTAGGCCAATCATCTAGTATAATGGCCCAGTTGGCATGTACCTCACTAAACACACGCAACAGCTGGAAAGGCCACAAAAGTACCTTATGAAGAGGATCCTAGGCCTTAAACACATGTCCTACATGGTCAGACTCAAAAAACTCCAGCTATTCTTTGTCTCACATCATCTACTAAGAGGCGATCTCTGCTTGACTTACAAAGCCATGTCTGACCCAGCTCTGTTAGAAATGCTACATCTAAAGAAATTCAAATCCCTCCGCACCACACACTCCAGACCTCAACCTGATTACCACAATCAACAGAACATGCTGGAGGGACAGGTTCATAACCCAGAGACTGGCCATGCTCTGGAACTGACTTCCCATACATGTCAGGCAGCGCACCTCAATGGACCTTTTCAAGAGAAATCTTGATGAGTGGATGGGAAATAGAAAGTTCACCCTGGGGATCACTCCAGTGGCTCTACTTGACAGATGCACTGGGAACCAACGTAGGGAGGCACGATGCCAGGGCACTTCTATGGGCTAGGCTTGTAAAGACTCCAGGGCCATTAGCCCAGTATACACCACTGAACCTATAACCTAGGCTTACTACTAACACTGTTTAAAAAAATATTTTTGACTAAAATGTCTTACAGCAAGTGCTAACCTTGCTGCTTCTGGAAGCATAACACCTGCTTAGTGCAGGCTAATCAACACAAAATGGAATTTATTCCAGAATTATAAAATAATTGCGCTCTGCTTCCCTTACAGCTTGTATCTCTATTCCTCCTCTAACAAAACTAACACAATGAAATAGTTTCATAATTTAAATTCGGTTATCACTAAACAAATGTCAGTGCTTTAAGGCTACTTAAATTAATCGCATCTGTAGACATCTGTAAAAATATTCTAACGTTTTGCTTTAGCAAGCCTATTTGACAATGTCTTTTGTTCAGAGTACCTTATAAAAATGCTGTGTCACTTGACTTAAACATCTGAAAATAAACATTTGTCTGAATTTCCAAAACAAAAAAAAATGCCATTTCTACCACTTGAACAGTATTTTATCACTGCAGTTATGTTAACGTCCTCTACATACTACGTATGTTTGCCTGTGTTAACATCTGCTGCACTGCTTAACTTCTCCCCATGTCTTTACTTTTACTACTGCACAGGTGCAATTACTAGGTTTCCCACAAAAGATGACCTTGGGCTAAGGAGCTTTTACCCACTCAAACAGAAAATATACATCAGTAAATGTGATGAAGTGTAATATTTTCCATTAAAAATAAGAAATGCAAGAGGGGAGGTTTCTAAAATAAAGAAAAAGAAGAATTGTACCAGGACTTATCTAGCTGCACTATTTGGTTAATACAATAAACTTTAAATAAGATGAAAGAAGCCTCCAGATACCTTAACCCATGGGATAGCGACAGTAGTTCTAACAGAAAAAACAAAATCAACAAACTATCCTTAATAAAGTGAAAAGAACTCTGAAAGATGGGCATCACCACATACCAATATAACAGAACTATTTTACAAAATAATCTGCAAAAGGCCACTGTATACAACCTACATACTATAGTGTCTTCAGTGTTGGGCTGTTCAAAACATCTGCAGGTCATAAACTTCAGTGGCAATCCAATTCAGTTAGGCAATGCAGAAATCAAAATACCTTTAAGAAAATCTTCTCACATTAGGTTTGCAATGAAATGTGCAGTTTCTGTTCTAACCTCCCCCCCATGACTGCATTTAAGTTCCTAAGTCTGGATAAAACTTGTTACATTAAGTTGGTAATATCTAATTTGCTGCCTTATCTTTATGCAACTAATTGGCATTCCTGTGATCTCTCCTCTCATTTGCTACTCTCCTGTTTTGTCTTGGTAAAACAAGCTAAACAGTTTTCTGCACATTAAAACCGCACATTGTATTATGCTTGACATCTTAATAATAATAATCATCATCATCTTCTTTCGGCTGTTCCCGTTAGGGGTCGCCACAGCGGATCACCTGTTACTATTTCTTCCTGTCCTCTGCATCTTGCTCTGTCACACCAACCACCTGCATGTCCTCTCTCACCACATCCATAAACCTTATCTTAGGCCTTCCTCTTTTCCCGTTACCTGGTAGCTTCATCTCTGGTATCTTTTTCCCAATATACTCAGCATTCCTCCTCTGCACATGTCCAAACCAACGTAATCTTGCCTCTCTGGCTTTGTCTCCAAACCTTCCAACCTGGGCTGACCCTCTAATATACTTATGCCTAATCCTGTCAACCCTCATCACACCCAGTGCAAATCTTAACATCTTTAACTCTGTCACATCCAGCTCAAACTCCGGCCTTTTTGTCAATGCCACTGTCTCCAACCCATATAACATAGCTGGTCTCAGTACCCTCTTGTAGACCTTCCCTTTCACTCTTACAGTCTGTCACAAATCACTCCTGACACTTCTCCACCCACTCCATCCTGCCTGTACTCTCTTCTTCACCTCTCTTCCACACTCACCGTTACTTTGAACTACTGACCCCAAGTATTTAAACTCATCCACCTTTGCCACCTCTACTCCTTGCATCCTCACCATTCTTCTACCCTCCCTCTCATTCACACACATATATTCTATCTTAGTCGTGCCGACCTTCATTCCTCTTCTCTCTAGAGCATATCTCCATCTCTCCAGGGTCTCATCCACCTGTTCCCTACTCTCACTACAGATCACAATGTCATCTGCAAACATCATAGTCCATGGGGACTCCTATCTGATCTTGTCTGTCAACCTGTCCATCACCATTGCAAATAAGAAAGGGCTCAAAGCTGATCATTGATGTAACTCCACTTCCACCTTAAACACATTCTTCACTCCCACCGCAGACCTCACCTCTGTCACACTACCCTCGTACATAACCTGTAGCACTCTTACATACTTCTCTGACACTCCTGACTTCCTTATACAATAGCACAACTCCTCTCTAGGCACCCTGTCATATGCTTTCTCTAAGTCTACAAAAACACAATGCAACTCCTCCTGACATTCTCTGTACTTCTCCATCAACACTCTCAGAGCAAACATCGCATCTGTAGTGCTCTTTCTCGGCATGAAACCATACTGCTGTTCACTAATCATCACGTCCCTTCTTAACCGATACAGCTCTGCACATTGCCCTTATTCTTAAAAATCGGTACCAAAAAGTACAGTTTTGTACCTACCATAAATGTAGATGTCCGATAGGAATGCATCTGCAGTCCTTACAAATGGGTTGTCCTGTCGTCAGGCAGCCCTTCGGTCGGCCGGATTCCAAAGTCTGGGTCCGGCTTCGTCTGGTGTCGCACTTCACCCGACGTCATCGCTGCAGTTTTTCGGGTATAAAGGCATCAGCCGATGCCATCTTCCTCAGTGTTTCTTGCCCCAGATGTCAGGTGCCCTCTTGGATGGCTAAATTTGGATAAATGCCAATGTTTCCAAAAAGTAGAGAGCAAACACATAAAATAAACATGTATGTACATATATACAAACAAATACACCATAATAGATCCCCCCCAAGCTAGCTGAAGGATGGCAAATACCCTAGGAGTACCTCAGAGGGGAAGGTGGGTGGGTAATCCTGACTGCAGATGCATTCCTATCGGACATCTACATTTATGGTAGGTACAAAACTGTACTATGTCCTTCAAGGATGCATCTGCAGTCCTTACAAATGGGTAGAATACCATAGCTAAACTAGGGGAGGAGGAAAAAGGTAGAGATTATGGTGTAGCTAGGATCCCTTGCAAAACAGCAGTGGCAAAACCTGCTCAGGATCTAGAGTATAAAGGTAAATTGTAATGCTTGGCAAATGTATGCACGGAGGTCCAAGTAGCAGCCTCTATAATGTCCTTAGTAGCCACTCCTCGTAAGAAAGCTGTGGTAGTGGCAGTAGCCCTTTTGGAGTGAGGCCTGATGTTCTCTGGAGTTTTCTTTCCATGGTAGGAGTAACAAAATTTTATGCAATTTCCTATCCATTTGGAGATTGTCTGTTTTGAAATTGGTTTTCCTTCCTTTCCTGTTGCATATGCTACCAGAAGCTGGTCAGTTTTTCTATTGGACTTGGTCCTGTCCAGGTAGTAGCGTAATTGCCTATGTACATCCAAGGTATGTAAGAGTCTTTCTCCCCTGTTCTGTGGGTTGGGGAAGAATGTAGGTAGGTGGATAGCCTGATTTAATGACACTCTGGATACCACCTTAGACATGAATGTAGGATTTGTTCTCATGGACACTATCTTGATGGAAGATCAGGAAGGGTTGCACTGCCATTAATGCCTGTAGTTCAGAGACCCTTCTTGCTGAAGTTATTGCCAGCAGGAAAGCAGTCTTCCAGGATAAGTATTGCAATTCTGCTGTTGCTGCTGGTTCGAAAGGGGGAAGTGTCAATTTTTCTAGCACAAAGTTCAAGTCCCATGCTGGCAATGGTGGTTTCCTAGGAGGTTTTACATTTTTGATTCCTCTCAGAAACTGTCTGAGCAGAGGATGAGAGAAGACAGGAGGATCTAAGCTGTATTCTGCTGAAATAGCTGATGCATGTATCTTGATGGAGGAATAGGACAGGCCTGTATGGAAGAGCTCTGCCAAGTACTCCAGGATGTTGGCTATGTTTACCAGTGTCACATCTTTGCCCTTTGCCGTACTCCAAATGAGATATCTTTTCCACTTTGCTGCATAATTCTTTCTTGTTGAAGGTCTACGAGCCTCCAGGATTATGTCTTTAACCCTTTGGGATAAATTTGGGTTAATTGCTCTTATGTAATGTTCCAGGCAGTCAGCTGCAGAGTTTTCAGGTTCGGATGCAGGATGTTGTAGTTGTTCTGTGTTAACAGTAATGGGATCAGGGGTAGTGTCCATATTTGTTCCTGAGACATGCTTCTCAGCAGTGGGTACCAATGTTGTCTTGGCCAGTCTGGAGCTATTAGAATGATCCTTGGACGGTCCTCTTTGATCTTCAGAAGCACCTTGTGCATCAAAGGAAGAGGTGGGAATGCGTATGCTGTCAGATTTTTCCAACTGAAAGATAGGGAGTCCACCTTCCAAGCAAGTGGGTGGTATGTCCTTGTGCAGAATTTCTTTAGCTGGTGATTGAGTGGGGATGCAAACAAGTCTATTTGTGGTAATCCCCATTTTCTTGTAATGGCTTTGAAGATGTCCGGATGTAGCATCCATTCGTGGGCATCTGTGGTAGTTCTGCTTAATATGTCTGCTAGAATGTTTTCTTTTCCCGGTACAAAAATTGCTTGTAACTGAATGTTGTAGCTCAGAGCCACATCCCATAGGTCCAGTGCCAGCCGTCATACAGGATATGAATGTGTGCCTCCCTGTTTGTTGATGTACCACATAACTGTGGTGTTGTCTGTCCTTATCATCAACTGACCTTCCTGGAGAAACGGTCTGAATGACTGGATTGCCAATTTTACTGCCAGCATTTCCTTTAGATTTATGTGCAGGCGCAGCTGGTCTTGAGTCCATAAGCCTTGTATGCACCTGCCCAGCATGTGTGCCCCCCAACCGAGGTCTGAGGCATCTGTCGTGATGGTTTGGCTTGGTTGACTGTTGCAGAAGGGCAATCCTGTGTTTGATTGACAGGCCTGGGCCCACCATAGGAACTCTTGCTTCAGGCAAGGGATTATTGGAATTTTGGTTTCTAGGCTGTGCTTGTGTTGGGACCACAAATTCTTCAGGTACCACTGTAGCTTTCTCATATGCAGTCTGGCATGAGGGACCAGAATTATGCAGGATGCCATGAAGCCTAGGGCTTGAAGTACTTTTCTTGCAGTTAGATGGTTCTGCTTTGTTAATGCCAAGAAGTAGAGAGGTAGTTGCTCTTTCTTTTCTGCAGTTAGGAATGCCATTTGTTTTGAAGTGTCCAGCTCTGCACCCAGAAAGGTTATTCTTTGGGATGGAATCAGCCTTGACTTTTTTAAATTGACTGTATATCCCAGGGCTTGTAACAGGTAAATGACTCTTTGTAAGTCTTCTGTTAGCTTGTTTTTGTTGTCCGCTTGTATGAGGCAGTCGTCCAGGTAGGGATATATTTGGATCCCCTGAAGTCTGCAATGAGCAATTACTGATGCCAGGCATTTCGTGAACACTCTGGGCGCAGTAGACAAGCCAAAGGGCAATGCTGAAAATTGATAATGCTCTGATCCTGCAAGAAATCTGAGGTATCTTCTGCAAATTGGTCGAATGGGGACGTGCAGGTATGCCTCCTTGAGATCTAGAGTTACCAGCCAAGACTCCTTGCCCAGCATGGGAAGAAGCTGCTGTAGGGTTAGCATTTTGGAACAATGAGGAATGTGTTTAAAGCGGACAGGTCTAGAATAGGTCTCCATTTGTTTTCTTTTCTTGGTACCAGGAAGAGTCTGGAGTAAAATCCCTTTCCTTTCTCCATAGATGGTACCTTTTCCACAGCTCTCATTCTTAATAGTTGAGATATTTGCTTTAGAGCTTCTGCCCTTTGAGTAGGTGGTAGGTTTGGCATTCCTCTCTTTCCTGGTAGAGTATGGAAGTGGAACCTGTAACCTTGGTCTATAGTTTGTAAAATCCATTTTTCCCTTGTGATGCAATGCCAGTTCTTTGAAAATAAGGTTAGCTTTCCGCCTAAGGGTGCTTCTAGTTGTTCCCTGGTAGGCGGTGCCACTGCCAAGTCACTGTGATTGAGTTGTCGTAGTGGTGGTGGCTGCGTCTGTGCCTCGCTGGTTGTTACCTTGCCACTGGCGTCCCCTGTAGGCACCCCTGGATTGGTTTCTGCCTCTAGAACGCCTGTTCCTGCCTCTCTGTGTCTTAGAGGAGTCCAAAAAGGACCAATTCTTGGAGGGCCAATTCCTGCTAAACCTTGGAGGTTGTACCTGTAAGAAATTTTTCACTGTTTGTACAGATTTCGCCTTCTCCTCCATCTTTTTTAGTACCTGTTGTGCAGGGGAACCAAATAAATTGACCTTGTCCATAGGTGCATCCAAAAGCTTTGATTTGACATGGTCTGGTAATGCCTGTTCTTTCAACCATGCATGTCTCCTGATTACTGTGCCAGTCATGGCTGATCTAAAGGAAGTCTCCAGTGCATCATAGCCACATTTTAAAGAATGGTTACTAACCTGCTGCATGTTATGTACCATTTCCTGAACATATTTTTTATCTAAAGATTCTTCAGAGGACAGCTTTTTAGTTAACTGGTCAAGCATAAACTCTTGATATTGAATCATATGGAATTGGCAGTTCAAAGCCCTTGCTGACAAAGTAGCAGAAGTGTAAACTTTTTTACCCCATCTCTCTAAGGACCTAGATTCCCTTTCAGAGGGGAGGGGGTTTTTAGTAGAAGTAGCTGCTACGGCTTTAGGGCCCTGGGAGATAGTCTCTGGATCTGCAAAGGGAGCCTTATATAAATGGTGATGAGTGTCCGGGACCCTGTAGAACCTATCGGGCTTAGCAGGAGCCGGAGGTAATGAATCAGGAGCAGTGCAAGCATCATTAAATGCATCATCTACAACAGAAAGGACTGGAGGTATGGCTAAAGGCCTATGTTGTGGCAAATGTAGAAAGGTTTTAAGCCATTTTCTGGAGTCTGAGAAATCTTGGCCCTGCCACTGAAATTGTTCCCTCATAGCATGCAAGGTTTCCCCAAAGGAAAATTCCTCAGGTGGAGAGGCTGAAGGAATGGACTCTTCAGCATCAGAGTCTTCGTAAGGGGAATAAGAAGCCTCAGGAGGATCTGTATGCTCTGAGTCATCAGAGGAATCATCTGTGCATACTGGCTCAGGGGGCTCTGCTCTAGGCCTCTTTTCTGGAGGTGGGAGAGAGGTCCTGTCTGGATGAGGCTGGGATCCACGAATTAAAGAAATTAGATCCTCAGCCAAGGAAAGCATATGGGAGCTGGTGCTGGGCCTGTGTGAGGGGGGTTTGGCAGGCACCGTTTTTAAAACTTTGGCTGCTTTAGCCCTGGCAAAGGCCTTAATAGACATGGCTGCTGGAGGCCTAGTAGCTCCACGTGCAGGGGTAGAAATATCCAGGGGAATAGTGTCTGATAATTCCTGAGAAACCGCAACAGAAGGTTGGATTTCAGAAGCCGATTCTACCAGGTTAGAGGAGGCCCCGGTAGAAGGCATGGTTTCGGCTGAAGAAAGAACAGCTTGCTCGGTTTCGGCCGAAACCGAGACACTCGCGGTTTCGGCCGAAACCGCGGACCGCGAGTGTCGGTCCTTTTCTTTGCGTTTTTTGGAAATTTGAGTTGTCGGAGGATCCGACGGCATAATATAGGCAAAATCAGAGCCGAAAA